>NC_045780.1:61876422-62179453 GCF_008692025.1 Phocoena sinus | reverse complement strand
CCAAATAAAAGATCTGGTGAATTAATCCAACATACAATTTTGAAAATGTAAATTTAATTTTTTTCCTGATAAATGACATTTTGAAAAGTAACCCACTAATAAAGGACATTATCAGAAAAGCAGAACTTATTTTGGGCCTTTTAGGAGCCAAAACATCTGTTTGATTTAAACCTAGGAGACACCTTCCTAGGTAGGAAGAAATTAGATTAGGTTTTATCTAATATCCATGAATATTAAGGTTATTCTCTATTGGTTTGGAGTACTCATTTACACACCAATATTCAGCTTTAGGAATTTAAGGACTCATTAACTTTGCTAAACATGGAATTTAGCTTTTTTAAAGCTAATTATTTCTTTACTATTTTTATATCCAAGTATACTCTTCTCCTTACTCACAAAGGACAAATCTTCAATCCCCAACCTCTGCCGTCAGGGAAATAATTTCATTTAAATCCCTTGAAAGCAATTATTTATGGACTCCACAAAAACAGGAATAAACTTTTTGTGGTCCCATTTACTTTTGTGGAGACTAGAGATTATCTATAATTTGAAGTCATAACTATTTTGTTAACATATTTTAAAAAATAGGACAAAAGCAAACTACTGATCCCTACCACATATTAGACATTACTTATTATGATTAAACCGACCTTTCAGGTGCTCTCAAAGTGTTATTTTGATATTTAACAAAATCACTGATTTCAGAAGCTCTACATTCCCTTCATCTTCAAAATTCTGTGAACCAAATTATTAACACAATTGGTTTTATTGAGAATTACTCTGTTGTTCTTATAAGATGTTCTCTGAATAGATTGTTTTCAGTCTATGATAAACACTTTTATACAGTTGAAGCAACCCTTCTCTGGGTATCTTCCCTACTTGACACTTGTGTGTTCTGTCTTTGATCAATGTACAATACTTATTTTGCCATAATTTCTGCAACACAATGTCTCTGGGGTCTCCTTTAAAATCTCCAAGCTTCTCATATTTCAAGTTTCTTTAGAACAGTTAGCTGAACCTTGGCTGCACAGCCCTAAAGTCCAGCCTGCACCTCAGACCAATTACATGAAAAACTCTAGGGGTAGAACTCTGACATCAATAATTTTCAAAACTCCCAGGTGGTTCCAATGTGCAGTCATGGTTGAAAAACACTATTTAGAGTGAGAAATGACCTCAGACTATCCTACACCTTTCCTATTAATAGCCTAACATATCACAAGTGGCAAAATGGCATCAGTGAATGTGCATGGTTACAAAATAGTGCTGTTTTGTTCCAATTCTGCTGAGGTTTTCGTAAAACCTCTGCGTCCATGTCCCTGTAATTTGAAGTTTGACCCATCAAGTTCTGATAATCTTTGCTAAACTTAGTCCAAAGTTGGAACATGCTTTTTCTGAAATAAAAATGGCAGCTCTCAGTAAAGTTTGGCCTTTTAATTATATATTATACATAAAAATAATCACAATTTTGAACAAGACTGTCACTCTTAAATAATTAAAATTCTAATACTTTCAGGTAAATAATAAGCTGTAGAGGCCAGTTATTTACAGCAATTTATTAATATATAGAATTCCTAAGAGCATTGCTTCTCATTAGTAACTTGCATGAACTCATATGTATTAATCTCTTCACGCTAACATTTATCGTACCTAAAACTCCTTTATGCAATATCAGTAAGATTTTTAACTATTTAGTCAGGAAAATTCCTTTTGATGGCTCATTCTAATAGCACAAAAGAGAATCATCTGTTTCTATTTTGAGCCCAGCTTTAAATTTCAACTCCAAGCTCTTTTAACTTATTTATTCGAAATTTGCTGCAGAGTTAATTTTCAAAACTCTCAGTTTATTTTTCAATATTTTTTTTTCCTCAGGCCCAAACATTGTAGGAGTAATAAGATCATCTCTCATTCATCAATAATAAGGACATCTTTTCTCAGAAAGTTTTGCTCTAATTTTTATCCCTACCAAAGCCCTTTCATTAGGCAATATGTTTATTTGATTAGGACAATTACTTTTTCATTTTATTTAATGTGACCTAGCCAACTTTGAGATATGAATTAAAAAAACTTTAATATGATAATTTGAGTTACTATGAAATAAAATTTAAGAGAATGTGATTATTAAAAATGATGTAAACCCAACTGGTTTGGGGATTACAGGGAATCTCATGACATTGGACTTGATTCTATGACATTCACCCACGAACCAAACCAGAAAATGAATTTGAAGAAAGACCTGACTGCTGGAACCTGAATTAAAATGCAAATTTGCTGTTTCCTTTTTAAGTGAACCTCACCTCCCATGCCAATTCATGAAGTGGTAAGGTGGAGTCAGGGCAAAATTATTTTCTCCTCTAGTCATTCTTTCTGGATCTGCTTCTTCCGCAAATGGAATTGATCACTCTCTTGCTATTTCTCATTCCTGTGCATGTTTATATTAAAGAACTTTTACCACTTAATGGCAAATCACTTTCTTTTGTCTTCTTCTCCATACCTCTAGGGTGGTGATTTGATCTAGTTCATAACTGTATTTCTAGCTACTAGGGGTTCACACTTGGTGCTCAATAAATGTTTGCTGAATGAACGATGGGGGACGTGGGGTAACAGTTTGAGTGTTTGCTAAAACTCATCAGATTGTATGTTTAAGATGTGTGCATTTGATTGCATGTCAATTGTACTTCAACTACAATGAATAAAATAAAATATTTGAATTCTCCTTGCAACATGCTTTCAGAATCAGATCACAAACCAATACAGAATTTGAGACATTATTTTATCACAAAAGTGCAACTTGATAACCCACGTTATTCACCATACTCAAAAGTTTATTTTATTATTTTACAAAACAAAACTCTTCCGCAAATTTGCACCAGTATGGATATTCAAATCATGTGAAAACATGCATCTCAAATTCAAGGAAGATGTCTTAAATGCCAAGAGCTTCACTGAAATAAAATTGGAGTTTTCTGTAGTAAGTACTTTGTGGGATTAGGCAAATTTGGTTGTTACTACACTAAAAAACAACATCCCTTTACAGTCAAACTTGGTATAAAACAAACACTCTGATTTACTTTTACAAAGTTATTTGTAAGAAACCAAATATAAAAATTGGATATGGAATAAACCAGTGTAAATGAGCAGATAAGATCTCATCTAGCGCTATAAATAGGTCCCATGAAGTATGTAAATACATCTTACAAGTGAAGACGCACCACTTTATTAACAGTTATCTAGTTAACAGATATTAATAACAAAATGCCATAAAGAATGGCCGGAGTATAAATCCCCACCAATAAACAAAAATTATGCATAAGTGTTCCTTTCCTAATCATCTTAAAATTCTTCTATGACGTCATTACATGATCTTTTAGAGATAAGAAAGCATGGAAAGTAGAAAAAAAGTAAATATGAAAACTGAAGCATGGTTTCACTGACATCAAACTTGAAAACATGTTAAATACATTGATAAATTCTTGCTATTCTTAGCAAAATAGTATATATATTAAGAATAAAAAAGACCTTGGAGTCTAGAGTATTATCTGATTGCTTGTTTGTTTGGAAGAACTTTTCTCCTTAATAAAATATTATGCAACATATCAGTACATGAAAATAAAGTAAAAGTAGTAAAAGTGGGTGACTGTCCACAGCCTTATCTGCTGACTTATTCTTTCACTTTTAGTAATGGATCTTGAGGGGCAGCTATAGAAAATGGAGACTTCAGGAAAGAAAATGTTTTTTTCACTGACACAGAAAAACTGTCCCATTCCCAAAGAGGGTGTGTCTGTCCCTTGGTCAGAGTTAGTTTTTATAGCAGAGCGTATTGCATGGCTATGCTTTAATTGTATATGTTTTATCTAATATTTCTAGATTGCATTAAAACTACCGTCACTTACAGGAATGATTATTCACTTTCAAAACGTAATTTTATGAATTGATTTAATGCTCTTAAAATATTTTGCATTGTGGTTTGAACTTCTCCTTCCTAGGAGTGCAGAAGATGCATACGTAAATGTGCCATACCTCTTAGTGTTTCTTATGTACTTTGCACATGAAGTGCCTAAAATTCTATAACTCAATTTCTGGTTTTCTTGTAAACCAAATACTAGTTAATAGCTTAGCACACCTGATTTGACTTGGCATTTTCAAAATTGATTTATTGCGCTCTCTGCAAAACCTGTTGGTTCTAATCTTGCAAATGAAATAGGTTCTTCTTGCCGTGATTATTATTATGCAGCCTATAGGTACGTTATGCTTTCCCTCAGTTTATATAATTGTGATATATCATCCATTTCTGAGAGAAATCACATCCCTAAAGCCATAGATCTGCCATTTTCTGTTGATGAAAGTGCTATGTATTATCTGAATAGTAGCGTGGTTGCAAAGAGGGACCTATACAATTTCACCCTATTCCAAACCCTGGAGTAATTCCTGAGGAGAAACTGATATATCTTTCATGCTTTGCGGAAGGTCTGTACAATGTCTTAGAACTTAAACACAATTAACCTAGAGTTTGTGGTTTGTTTCTACTGCTTATAAATAGCTGCAATGAATGAGCTAAACATGATTGACTTCCTTTTAAAGATTTTAAAAATATGCTGAATAATTAAGTAGGGTTGCTGATAATTTAGGCTATATGGAGACAATGATATAATTTTTCTGCTTTCTTTAATAATTTCCATTCTCAAATTTAATTCATTCTTTAAAATTGACAGTGGCAATGTGACATGCATTGTATTAATTACCGGTTGCTTTTTTTTTATCCGATGTGCAGTGACTTCTATTGATTCCCAATAAATCTGTATAGCTCTGCCATCCTGGATAGCTTTCTAGCCATGTGAGCAAGCTACTTTGATACATGTGTTTCTTTTTGTGTGTTATCAAGTAAGAAGGAAAACTTTGAGAATTCTGTATCTTTTCTCTTCTTGATAAGAACCCAAATTAAGTTATGGTTAAAGGGGTTTTGGAAGAATGCCGACATTTTTTCTCTGAGTTTTCTTTTAGATTATCGAGTAGCAAAAAAGTAAAGCAGTGGGGAATCAAGTTAAACAAAACCATCATTCTTTATACTGTATATGAGAATAAAGAAATGAAATAATTTTAGGATAAATAAAAATTATCGTAACATTTATTTTAAATTTCGAAGATAGAATGAATTAGATTCAACACAAAAGGCATCTGCTATTTCGACAATAATTACATTTGAATCAACAATTCATGTATTTACACTTACATAAAATATATTCGTTCTCACTTCCTTTACTATTGCAGGCATCTTTGTGTAGGGCTCTGATTCTTATAAAAGGCAATAAATGAATAAAATTGGGGAATGGAAATTAGATCTGAAAAATCACATAAAAATCACTTTCTCCTTTCTTTCTTTCTTCCCTTCTATCTATTCATCTACATATATATATATACCTATATATATTCATCTACCTATATATATGCTATATGTATTATATACTAAATATATATATTATAATACTAAGAAAGTAATAAAATCCAAGATAAATGTAAAAAATTCCTATGTGTAAAGTGGGCAACTTATATGAACTTTACTTAAATAAATCTTTATAACTTTATGCAAAAGTGAGTCTCAAAGCTAAGGAAATGTATTTTATATATGCTTCAGCAGTAAATAAATTTATAGTTAAGAAGATGTCCATCTAAATATTATTTATAGTAATAAAATATGGAAACATCTTACATATAAATCATGGCTAAATAAATGAAGGTATACCTTTATAAACGAGATTACAGTCATTATACATGCTATTATGCATTGACATGAAAAAACCTCAACCATATACTACTGAGTGAATAAAGGAGGTTACAAGCAAAAACATATATGGCATATGCCCTTTTACATAAAATAATACTAGAATATATGTATTCAGAGAGAGATGTCTATACATGTGTCTTTAACTTATAAACCATGGTTGCCTTTGGACAGCTAGATTTGTACTGGTATTTATTTTCTTCTTTATAGCAGAGTAGTAATAGCATTGATGATCTTTCTGCAATGACTTTAAATCTTCTTATAACCCTCCAGATGTGCCTCATTATTGATACCATTTGTGGTCTTCTCACTGAGGCATTTTAAGATGATATAAATATGAACATGTTCTGAAAAGTTATAACCAAATAATAAGTAATCCTTGAGTTATTACTCCTTAAATCTGAATAGGAAAGGAGCAGAATGCAGTTCTGTAACAAACACAGGTGCCGAAGGTCAAGTGTTCTCACATAAAATATACAGTTTTTTGAGAGGGGAACAAGGAAATCCAAAGGTTCCAAATGAGCAAAAATGAAGAGAGGTAAGGTAATTAGAAAAACATGATACAGCAAACAAAATTGCAAACGCCCAGAGTCAAGGGTTTTCTAACTGAGATGATAGAAGGCCTGAACATTTGCTCCCATCTCTGTAGTGAGGCAGTAGAATAAAAATCCTAAACACCAACCTAATGTAAACTCTGGACTTTGGGTGATACTGATGTTTCAATACAGTTTCATCAATTGTAACTAGGGTACCACACGCTGGATGTTGATAGTGAGGGAGGGGTTGAATGTGTGAGGACAGGGGATGTATAGGAACTCTGTGTACTTTGTGCTCAATTTTGTCGTGAATCTGAAACTGCCCTAAAAATAAAGTTTATTAACAACAAAACTCTAAAGACCCTCTGCTAAGTTAGCTGCTAGAACCTACGTAGTTGATGTTCTCTGACCATCCCAGAGGACTCTAACCAAGATTCAGTCCTTCTCTTAATGCCTCACCAGAATGGATAGTCAGTAGACTGGGATGGAGTCAATAAGATTACGTTCAATCATATCTATCATTCTCTCCAATAGAATCTCTGAGCCTGCAGCCTTTCATGTGGGACCAACCTGCTGTTCTGTAGGTATAGGCAAGGAATGAGACAGCTCTACTATGCAATTTTTCTCTTTTTTCAGAGATGAGATATGAAGAGTACAAAATGTGGTAGGTTTAAGACTACAAAGGTTGTTTGTTGAGAGCTGAAAGTCCTCGCTATCTGCATTTCAAATCTGTTTAAGGCTGCTCTTATCCTCCAAATAAGCAGTAAAATTCAAATCATTGTACTAGCATTCTGAATCAATAATAGACAAATTAAATTATAGCTTTCAGCAGGCAATGACGAGATACATATCCAGAGACAGAAAGAGCCATTGTGCCATAGAGAGAGGCTGTATCACATAGATATTTCAAAATAGATAAGAAACATTTGAAATCTACTTCTCAATGCATCACAGAAAAGCAAGAGGCTTGGAGTAAATTCCTAAATTCAATTTACAAAAGAGAGGCTGTAATTGCTTATCTGTTGCTGAGTAACAAACTGCCCCCAAATTTAGTGGCTTTAAACAACAACGATTTCACTTGTTCGTGATTTTGCAGGTTAGGGATTCGGGTGTGACTTGGCTGAGTTTGGTGTGTTCTGGTTCCACATGGCAGCAGAGGAAATCATTCAGTGGCTGCATATTGCTGGTAGTTGTTTTGGGCTAGAAGCTTCAAGAACTCTTTCTTCACATTTCTGTTACTTCATAATGGCCTCTTTCAGTTTGGCCAATTTGAAATGCCTCTCTAACTGGTGTTGCATTTCTTAAATGGAGGGACTGATCCAAGAAGGGGAAAGTAGAAGCCTTGAATCTCTTGACACCCAGACATCAGTTCTGCTCAATTCACAGAGCCAGTCCAGGTTCAGGGAAGGAGGCAAGGGACCTGCCTCTCAGTGGAAGGAGTGGTCAAATTTTAATCAATCATAGGAAGAGATCTCAGTAGGGCATTTGGCAAAAGCATTAATTTATAATAGATAATTAAGATTAATCAAATTTGGGACTGCTTTATTAGATTTGAGCAGATTCTTTACCTCCTCATCTGAGTTGGGGATGATGGTATGAACTCAGTATTTTAGAAATATAAAGTAGCATGTACTATATATACTACTATATTTTATACCTTAAAAATTACATAAATTATGGTAATGGAATTAAGAAACAAGCAAGCAAAAATAGCAACCCAAAATTCATGCCTTGGTCATTCAAATTTAATTTTCACAGCATGGGACTACTAACTTTTTCTTCAATTAAAAATATTTTTACACAGTTACAGAAGAAAATATATATATATTGGAGGAAAAAATAATTCCATTATATTTGGTACAGAATATTTTGTTTTCCAAACTTACAAATAAAGGTTGGTACTACATATGCTAAAAATAGAAAAAACAACACTACTGTAATAAACAGAATAAAGCTCGCCCTCCTCCCACGGAATTCCACACCCTATTCCCCAAAACCTGTATGTTACTATACATGGCAGTAGGAACTTTGCAGGCATGATTAAAGTTAAGGATTTGGGGATTAGAACATTCACTTAAATTATCTATGTGGGCCCAATGTAATCTCATGTGTCTTCATCAGTGAAAAAGAAAAGTAAGAGTATGAGTCAGAGGAGTTGTGATGAATTTGGAGTGATGTGGTCAGGAGCCGAGGAATGCAGGCAGCCTCGAGAAGCTGGAAAAGGCGGAGCCTATAGAAGGGACACACCTTCACTATCAGCCCCACAAGACCCATTTCAGACTTCTGGCCTCCAGAACTGTAACACCATACATTAAGCCACTAAATTTGTAGTATTTGCTACAGCAGCAAAAGGAAACTAATAAACTATCAAAAATTTTAAATGGAACTTAGAATGATTTCTCTTAAATGACAGCTAATGACCAATTAAATCATTTAGAAAAAAATTTAAATTAATTGTACAGTAGTCCATTACATTCATGTTACCCTATTATTACATCTGGGATTCAGAAACTGTGATTTTTAAGTAATAGAATTGGCTGAAGGGATGTAAAATATGCTTTGAAAAAGATGTGTTAAAAATATGCAATTCCTTTCTGGCATAAATTATCAAATCAACTTTAAGATTCTGGAAACACAAACACCTGATGATAAGTTAATTATAGTATTTTAACCTATGTATAAATAAATATATTTTATAAAAATAAAATCTGAATAAAATAAATATATTTTATTCTAATCTATGCAATAGGATGTGGAAGAAATTTCTAATTTATGATTTCAGGGTTCTCTCCCCTTATGAAATTAAACATACAATAGAATATAATAGAATTTATGAAAATTAAAATATATAATATCCACCCTAGTCATTTAGTTGTCAACTTGTAGTTTGTGAAGTGTGTGTGTGTGTGTGTGTGTGTGTGTGTGTGTGTGTGTGTGTACTCCCTCTGTTCCCGTACATAATTTAATTGGAGTATACAAGAGGACCTGGGGGAGGAGAGGGAGAGGGAAATAAGCATTTCTCTGTAGAGCTATAGAATTATTTTAACATTAAAAGAAAAAGCAGGGGCTTCTCTGGTGGTGCAGTGGTTGAGAGTCTGCCTGCCGATGCAGGGGACATGGGTTCATGCCCCGGTATGGGAGGATCCCACATGCCGCGGAGCAGCTGGGTCCCTGAGCCATGACCGCTGAGCCTGCACGTCTGGAGACTGTGCTCCTCAACAGGAGAGGCCACAACAGTGACAGGCTGGTGTACCGCAAAAAAAAAAAAAAAGAAAAAGCATACGACCCTGAGAAAACCATAATTCAAAAAGAGTCATGTACCAAAATGTTCATTGCAGCTCTATTTACAATAGCCAGGACATGGAAGCAACCTGAGTGTCCATCGACAGACGAATGGATAAAGACGATGTGGCACATATATACAATGGAATATTACTCAGCCATAAAAAGAAACGAAATTGAGCTATTTGTAGTGAGGTGGATGGACCTAGAGTCTGTCATACAGAGTGAAGTAAGTCAGAAAGAGAAAAACAAATACTGTATGCTAACACATATATATGGAATCTAAGAAAAAAAAAAAGGTCATGAAGAACCTAGGGGCAAGACGGGAATAAAGGTACAGACCTACTAGAGAATGGACTTGAGGATATGGGGAGGGGGAAGGGTAAGCTGTGACAAAGCGGGAGAGAAGCATGGACATATATACGCTACCAAACATAAGGTAGATAGCTAGTGGGAAGCAGCCGCATAGCACAGGGAGATCAGCTCGGTGCTTTGTGACCCCCTGGAGGTGTGGGATAGGGAGGGTGGGAGGGAGGGAGACGCAAGAGGGAAGAGATATGGGAACATATGTATATGTATAACTGATTCACTTTGTTATAAAGCGGAAACTAACACACCATTGTATAGCAATTATACTCCAATAAAGACCTTAAAAAATAATAATAAAAAAATAAAAATAGTTAAACTCTCCCCCCCAAAAAAAGAAAAAGCATATGAATTGAATATGTCATCATTTGTTATCTTCATATACGGGAAATCTAAATACATTTCAACATTACAATGAAGGGGAGAAAGAACAGACAAACACACATAGCCAAGAAGTGTGAGATCTAATCAGTTTCTATAATACACTAACTGGCCATCATTGGGTCTATTTCTACATATGATAAATCTGAATGCCTAGTCTGCCCAATGTCACTGGTCTGCCACTGTTCTATTTCCCACCTTAATTGATACTGGAGCTCCAATATTATATATTTTCAAGTTATGCTAATGAAAAAGATCACTCTCTTCCTAAAAGGCTTTAGTAGTCCTTTACATTTTACAGAATAAAATCAAGCTCATTAATGAGTCTTTATAAGTTCCTTCCTGCCTTACCTTAATTTAGAATTTACAATTCTCCAAATTTTTTTTTTTTTTTTTTTTGCGGTACGCGGGCCTCTCACTGTTATGGCCTCTCCCGTTGCGGAGCACAGGCTCCAGACGCGCAGGCTCAGCGGCCATAGCCCATGGGCCCAGCCGCTCCACGGCACGTGGGATCTTCCCAAACCGGGTCACGAACCCGTGTGCCCTGCATCGGCAGACGGACTCTCAACCACTGCCCCACCAGGGAAGCCCTCCAAATATTTTTGCTAAGGGTGAAAAACTCAGCCTGGAATCATGTTCTTAAATTTCCTCTGCTTCACTAGCCTGGCCCACCTTGTCCACTTCAGCCCAAGCCTCTTTGGTAAGGTGTTCAAAGGATATTGGTATGAAATGCGAGTGCTCCCCAGATCCCATAAACCTTAACCACTTAGGAAGGCATTTCTGAGGACTTAGAATAAATCTTAAAAAGGTTTGCAATGTGGAAAGGCAGAGATGTGTTTTGTACCACCAATACCAAGAACAGACCCTGGCACGTTTTAGGCACAGTATGTATTTATTAAATGAATATTTGTCGAAGGAATTAACATTCATGACATTTTTTTTGGTCAACCACAAAATGCTGTGCTCTAAAGAGCATTCAATTCAGAACTTTTTGGTGTAACAGGGAATCAAGGAGTATATTTTGTTGTTTTGTTATTAGACTAGTTAAAATATTTAAACTTTTGATATCTCAAGGAATTTTCTTTGGCATTATGGAAAATTTACTAATCAAGAACATTTTCTTACCAATCAAACTGAAATATGGATTATGCAATTCTGTCTACATGTATTCATCTGAAGATAAAGTTTACATCTTGAATTTTGTTATAAATGTTTAAATTACTATTTATGAACCTTACAATTTTAAGAATATAAACCCCTTAATAATCAATTACCACATCCAATTAGTCCACAATCTTTAAAATATACAATTGGGACTAGAGCTCATTTCACATCTCAAAATACAAAGTCGCTTAATTCAGAACTCCATCTGTGCCTCGGTCTCCAGAGTCTGACAGACAGTCTCCAAATTGTCTTCTGAGTTTTCATCAAAACGAGACACCAGTTTGGAATCTATTTTAACATTACTTGCAATATACGGGGATACACACTGCATCTGCTTTGATTTTTCTCTAATGAAAGTTCCTAGCTGTTCTGTGTCAGAAAGGATGTAAGTATTCCCTAGAAATACTGCTATTATTTTGAGTGCAACAATAGAGAAAATCGAAGCCCCAGATCTTATATTTATTATTCACAAAACTGTAATTGGCCTTTTTATGTCTATACTACCTTTGAGACAGGAAATTAACTTTATGTACATGAACATATATAGGATACCCATAAAAGTCAGAATAGTTCAAATTCTCATTCTCCCAAAAGAATTAGAAATAAAATCAAAGCATATTCTTTTTTAATCTTGGGGATTTTGTATAGTTTAATGTTACCTCTTGAGATGATATTAAATTTCAGTTATTATAAATAACTGGCAAAGGAAGAACTATGGTGTAATCTTTCCAATAACCTTGTAAATAGAGAACAAATCCCCACAAAATGTACATTTCACTTGTAGGACAAAGTCAACTCCTTGCAGATATCAAATGTTTATACTCTCCTTTGTCAGTGGCTACAAGTATAAGCCTTGTTACAGCTCACTGGTTCAAAGTCCGGTTTTATTACCCTGTATAACTTAGGCTATGACTTGGCCTTGCTAACATACTGTAAGCCTCATCTTACTCCTATTAACAGGGATAAAAATGCCTGCATCAGAAATTTTGAAGGGGTGAGGACTAAATAAATTAATATATATGTAAGACACTGAGCATGATTTCTGATTCACAGTAAATGCTCAATAAATGGTTGCCAAGATATAGGACAACCAGACAGAATGGATGTAATTTCACCTCATAAAAAGGTGACGGTTCCAGAGATGGAAAGCCACCTTACCATTTGTCAGAGCCAAAAAAAAGCAAGTATGTAACTTTGCTAAAAGAACCAAAATTAAGTCTTGGTCCTGTGTCTCTGTTTATTTTTTGTGTTTTTAGTGTACACAGTCAGGATTTATTCAGCACTTGCATGAGAATACACACACACACACAAACTAATCTATTTCTTTTAAGGTATCTATTATGCTGTCTTCATTCCTCCCTCAGTAAGTGAAATCTAAACCTTAAAGAAAATTCCCTGAAGCAATGAAAAATTATCAAAGTAATATGCAAATTCTTTATTGATATAGATCAAAGTATAGCAATGTATTTTGTACATATTTCCAGATATTTGGTATAAAGGGTTTTTTTACAAATAAGATGACAACAATCTGATTAACATCTAAGGAAACACAAAGAAAGAGGGAACAATAAAGGAACCAAATAAGGAAGAAGAAAGAACAAAAGAGACAAAGAAAAAGGAAGGAAGGGAGGGAGGGAGGGAGGGAGAGAGGGGAGGTGAGGAAAGGAGAAAGAAAGGAAAGGAGAAGAAGAGAGGAGAGGAGAGGAGAGGAAAGGAGAGGAAAGGGAGGAGAAATTTTGTGCACAAAGGTAAATTTTCTGAGTTGAAATTCTTACTGCAAAGAAGAGCCCTTCTTGCCTTCACTCAACGCCCTGATGGGCCAGATCGTTTGTATTCTGAGCCCTCTACCGGTTAGAAGAAACGAATTAGGGGTGAGTGGCAGAGACACTGACTACAGCAAGAAGTGAGCTCTGACACCAGTTGGGGAGACTAGGCCAGTATTAATCCTCTGTGATGTGACCAACCTGTCGAAGAAGCCTTACACCCAACATTAGACAGACAGGCGTGCACACACACACACACACACACACACACACACACACACACACGCGCGCACGCACGCACCCCTTAACTGCATCTTCCATCATCCCTGAATTAAAACTTTATTCAGTAAGCCGCATTTTCAAATGTTCCGAGTGGACTCTTTGAGATGACCATGGTTTTCCTACTCATTCTTAATAGAACCTCCTATAGTTATTTGAGTACCAGTTTAAATTTAAATTCAGAAACCAAAAAGTCCTGCCCAAGATACTAATAACAAAACATACATAATGTACTGTTAAATTTGTTTTCCGATTTTAAACCTACTTTAATCTGGAAACTTAGAGGACAAGTATTCGGGGTGGGGTGTATATCATCCTTCCCAGAACACCTGAGGTCTCCTACAGGACCCATCTCTCCTAAAGTTCCCTTGATTCAGGTAGAGGTACCTGAGTTTATTCGGGATAGTCCTTTGCAACTTCTTGCTTACCTCTGAGAATCTTATGACTTACCACCTGCCTCTTTCTGCTTAGATTTCTTTGCCCTAGAGGCAACCACATTGGACACAACCCAAACTAAACCTGCTTGGTTTTCTCTCCCATGCATTCCATGACAGGTCTGTGGGAAACATTTACATGTCTCCAACACCAGTAGATTCCAGGAGCTCAGGCCAATTTCAATAGGCCTGTCACTTAAACATAAGTCCAAGCCTGGATCAGATCTAGTTTACGTTCTGTTTTACTGTTCCTAAGAATGAGTCTGGCACAAGCCCTCAGCGTCTCTTCCACCTTAGGGAACGTATTTCAAAATTGGCCGTTTCCCTCTTAATTGTCGCGAGGCTTGGGGCCAAGAATGGAACTTCCACCTCTACATCAAAGAAGGAATAGAACAGATGCACTAGCTCTCTTAAAAGAGCACTCTTAGGAATCTTCATTTTCCACATCTCCCTTGTCATGTCTGTCTGGAGAGTGGTCTTAGAGTTGTGGACAGACTGTTCTTCACTCACTTTTTTTGTTAATTTGTATAGAGTGGGGCTCTCAATCTTTTGTCTTTCCTTTACTTTGTCATCCGGATGCCAATCAAGGCTGATGTACAAAGATTCCCATTCTAATGATTTGTTTCACCTCATTAGCCTAAAGGTCTGAAGCCACTAATGCAGAAGTATACGTCTTTCCACATCTCAGTAACCTCTGTGGAACCACAATAAAGAACCAAAATGCAGCAGAGCCAAGCTGTTTGAAATGTGGACTCCAGACCAGCAGCCTAGGCATCATCTGAGCCCTGGGTAGAAATGCAGAATCTCATCTGTACCTCCAACAAATGCAGAATCAGAATGCACATTCTAGCAAGTTCCCTTGGAGACTCATATGCACATTAAAGTTCAAGAAGCACTGAGAGGATTATTAATAATGATAGTTTTAATTCCCAAGTGGACTGCTGCTCCTTAAAAGATTAATTTCTTCCAAAACGTTTTCCATAAAAATACATTCTATAACCAAATGTGCTTTAAAATATGAAGTTAAATAAAGCTAAACAAATTTCCATTCTGTGGGACTGCTTGGAGCCCAACTGAGCACTGTCATAGTCCTAGAGAAAAATGGCATAGGAAGTATTTCTCCAAGATATCTGACCGTGAAGCCATGTTTTCTTTGGGTGATCTGTTAATATTTCTTAGAACACTGGGGTTTGTATAACACAGTTTGGAAAAAGGTGTCTTAATTTATGAAGAAATGGTCAAATTACATTTCATGAACTCTTTTTAAAACATCAGGAAAAATGTCTGAGGTTTAAAATTAAACATTGCAAAAATTATTACTGTGAAATACCTAGTTCTCTGAATATTGAACTGGAAAATAGGTGATGTTTGCTTCTGTCTTCCCACTGCTCTCTCCAGGCCTATTACACTCATTCTGCCTGTTGGAGTCCAGGACTTGGCACTGAATTCAACACATTTGGTATGCTCCCACTCAAGATTTCTCCCTCCTCTTGCCCCTTATCAAAATAAGAGTCTTTGTTATATTCCTGCTAAAATAGAGATACCACCATAAAAACAATTTGTTAAAGCCATCCTCTGATGAGTAATATCTGAAGTTGCCTGAATACGTTATTCCTTTTTGCTTGTTTTTAAATATAGAAGATTTAGGCTTTAAACTGCCTTTTCCCAATAAAAAAAGAATGACACTTGTTGTTACAATTCAAATATGTTGTACCTAAAACAATCTCTGTGACTATACGCACATAAATATAGACAGCTAGAATTAAGAAGAACCACGTACTAAGGAAATCGCCAAACTTGGAAAAATGGGAACATTAGTCCATGCTCCTATTTCCTTTTATAATCATAGTTTCATCAGGGGCCCCATGCTGCTTTCTCAGCTATTTCTTTATTTATATGCCTTTTAAAATATTTTCTGTAATTTTGCATGGCCCAGGAAGGCAAGTTTTACAGTCATGAAGAGTTTCATAGCCAGCTTTCTCTCCTTTCCACATAGACCTTATCATGGACAATTTGTATAAAATATGCAAGCTACTACTGAACTTGTTTTCAAATTATTCCAGATATAATATTTTATGGCTAAAAAATATCATTTTTAGTCCCTTTATTCTCTTCACTTCTGTCATGAAAATAAAGCCTGGCTGATGTTTTTATACATTTTTTGATCATAACAAAATATAGTTAAGTTGTTAATCTAGTTTCATCTAGCACCTGAAATTGTAATTATTCTATCATTTTAAACAGCTTCAGAGTCAATTAATGGCTAAAACATTACAAAACTTTATTTTATATAATATCAATAATCCGATTCATTTTGGACTATCTCCCCCACCCAGCATTTCACAAAGGGATCATTAATCAGCCTTATGGTTATTTCTTCAAGAAAACAACTAAGCAGAATTGAGAATATACAAAGAGGCTCAGTGGTACATAAACACTGTAATACCTGCTTCCCTGTGGCTTTTTATTTGGAACTCAGATTGTAAAGTGATGCTTGTTTGCTCTCTCCACATCTATATTTATTCATCAAATACCAATTTAATGTGTATTAATTTATTATGTGTTCCAGACTTTGGGGACTCCAAAATAGTTTAAAAAAATACATTATAAGGTCAGGAAGTGATAAGCATTGAGGGGAAAAATAAAGCCACTTAAACAGGAAATGATTTGGGCAGGGGAGCAAGAAGACCATGAAAAAAGATAGAAAAAATTAAAAAATAATATATATATAAATATAGATATATTTGATCAGCTATATATTAGGTATATAATTATTAAAAGATTATCCCAATTATAATTTGTCAATTCAGGTGAAAATTAATGCTCCATTTTAGCTGTTCCTGAAATGATTTTTGATGAGGCACTCCCCCATGAATTTTCTGTGGCCCATATTTTTCAGACTATACCAAAACTTTTCTCTAAATTTGCTGAAAATCTGCACAGCTATTTTAACTTTACATGATAAGAGTGAGAGAAAAAAGAAATTTATCTTAGTCATGTAGAAAGAAATCTATTCCAAATGAACTGTGTTTCAATTAAATGTCTTGACTATGCTAACAATTGTAATGGTGTTTTGTTTTCTTTTTTAAAAAAAATTTAAAGACCCAGAAATGCATGGTGGTTTTTCTGTCATTTATTTTGTCAATATAAGGACCAAACTGTTGGTCAACTTAACAATGAAATGGAGAGAAAAAATTATTGAGCTATTTGATATTATAGAGGAAACATATTTGATTAACTGCATTTAAAACTTTTGATCACTTACTCAGGCAATTGGAAAATAAAAATTTTAAAAAGTCAATACTAAAAAGGTCATAAAATATTGTTGAAAGAATCAGAAAAGTCAGCGTACAGAACATAAACTCTGCCAAGTAGAAATGAATACCATGTGTTTTCAAATTTTATACAAAATACTTCAGCAATGGATTCACTGGCCTTCTGGACAGATGCTCCTGTAGACTTAATTCAAGCATGTGAGAAGACTCTTTGCCCTCTTGGCTGACTTTTAATATTCTCATAATGAAACTGTCTTCCAACCTGTTTTGTTTTTGTTTTAATTCCTCTGGTGTGTTTGATGGGATGTATCAAAAGATTTCTATAAACAGCTAAGATTTTATCACAATTTAGTCAAATCTCAATTCTGAATACATAGTTACTATAATCAAATATCATGTTTATAACATAATGTAATAATATCTTATTTATAAAAATATACATAATATATAATACAATAATATATAGTGATATAACAGAATATAAGTCATCTGGTTATATACTCTACTAATAATATATTATTATATGTCATATATAATTCAACAACAACTCTGTCAGATGTATTATTATTGTTATTGCAATTACATTTATGAGGAAAATAAGGCTGAATCTTGATTACTTGGTTCTACGTCTTCAGTTTTGTAGTATAATGTTATCCATCACCTAAGATCTTTATTATATACAGCTGTGTTTCTGGGATATAAATTGAATTATTGTATTTCAATTAGTGATTAATGAGAAAAATTTATATCTCATATTCACTATGAAAAATGAAAGCAGAAGGAAAAGAGCAATACCATTTTTAAAAATTTGTTTTAAGATCCCTTTGTGAGCTTACAGATAGATTTAGATATAGATATACGTCACTTGGCTTTGATCTCTAGGTGTTTAATGTACATAATTGTATCTCTTTAAGTTTACATATTTTCAATGTGTGGTTAAGAACCACATATTAGACTCCTTTCATGCCCAGCTTTGTTTCAAGTCAAATGCCATCACAGGCTCCCTTCCAACGTATCATCACATTTCTAATAAAAAGTTGACTGAGTTAGGACGTTTGACTTCCAGACTTATCACTGTCAATAATTGGCTTCAGTTGAATCATTTCTGTCAAATCCCTTAAACTTTCTATATTTCAGTTTCCTGCCCCCCCCAAATAACTTAGATTAGTAAATTTTATTATAGTTTTAAAATTCTGTGATTTAAAATTTTATCCTGAGCATTTACTATGTACTACTAGAACACTGCTAACTATTAAGGAAAAAGCTTTTTTTAAAAAATAGATCAAATACCTCGTTCATTAATGTTTGTTGAACAAATGTTAACAACTGGAACTAAAACTGCTAGTTAAAATACGGGTTAAAAGGCTTAAAACATAACTACCACAGAATAATATCTGTATATGCGACACAAGCCCTTTATTGACATTGTGGCTTTATAAAGTTTAGAAGTAATTGCAATAATAATGATAATATAAGTCATCACATTATGTATCACGATATGTGGAAGACACAAGGCTTTCCTGATAATGGTAGCAAATAGGGGGAAATATATATGGGGTAAAAGAAAGTCAAAAAGAATGAGAAAAAATACAAGAGAGGAAGAAATTTGCCTTTACGATTCTAGGTGCATTTTAAAGATCAGTAACCATTTCCCTGATGATGGTCTATGCATGCTATCCTAATGAGAATTCAGGTCTGAGACAATTTAATTAGTGCTGCTTTTGTGATATATTCTGCGATAAAAGAAGAAAATGTTTCGGGATTATCTAAACTAATTTTGCTGTAACTACATAATTGTTAGCATGGGTTTGTTTCCTTTCTCTTCATGCTGGGTTCATAGCAAATCAGGGTCCCTAAATGGAAGGAAGAAAGAAAAAGAAAAAAGGAAATAATGCACAGATCTATGGTAACACGGTGGGTCCTTGTTTAAAAATGGAATTCCCTTTGCTCTAGGGAGGTAAATGTAAAATCACTTAACTCCATTGTATTTAATGAGACAAGATTAGACCTCCTAAGTGCCTTTAAAAATTATTCCCCATTGTTTCACAAAATCATCAGTGATTTTAAAACATTAAATGGGCATCATAAGGGCATTTAAGAAAATCCGTGCAAAAATACAAACACAGGCTTATTAAAATGACAGCAGTCTGCTTGCTGTTATTTGCCGCTCAGAGGTAAGACATATGTGTATTTTTCCCTCCTTTTCAATGATATGAGATTCTGTCTATCTCCATTAACTCTATGGTTTATTTACAAATACTTGAGGAGCAGAAGAACATATTTATATTTGAAGGATTTTCTAATAAAATGCAAAACTGTGTGACTAGTCAGCAGAATAAGTTGGAAGGCCTCTCTTTATTTAAATAGAATGATAACTTTTTTGTGGGGGAATGAGGTAAAATTAAAATGAATTTCCTGCAAGGAAATCAGTATTTACTTGGAAGATAAACTGACTAGAAACATGAGGTCGTTTGTTTTCCTTTGGTCAAATAATCTCAGCTTTGGCTTCAAGACTGCCCAGAATTGTAAGATACCATATAGTATCCAACTGAAACTCCCAACATCCTTCTTAGTCCCCAAAAATCTAACATAGGGAAGCAAATAAGCATTCAAGGTAAGGGCTTTGGACAGCAGGCCTTACTTGGAGAATACAAAACAGAATGACTCATTCATTTTCAACAGAAGTTCATTCCTGAACTTGTAGTAAATAGATTGATGACATCTTTTTTGGAAGAGCACAATGGTATAAAGAAGACTAGATTCTAAGAAAACTTCAGGAAGATTAGTCATTTAGTGTTATATGCGTAAATAAGTAGTTGGGAATTATTTTTCTTGAAAGATCAACCCCATTTCTTGAGAGATTGGTGAAATTTAAAACTGAATATTCATACACTTTATAATGAGGCAAATCATGATTTTTCTCACGAGTATCCCTCATCTCTGCAGTAGGACTACACTTTGAATCCCTGTAACACTATTTCTTCTAAGGCCCAAATATGACCTACCTCCACGAAGCCTTCTTTAATTCCCCCAGACACCTCATTTCTTGTATATCACTTCCTGTTCCCCACCCAAACTCTATTCCTCTCAACAACACATCATCTCTGTGGCATTAATTATAAATCCTCCTCACTTCTCATTCTTTTTTTTTTTTTTTTTTTGGTACGCGGGCCTCTCACTATTGTGGCCTTTCCCTTTGTGGAGCACAGGCTCCAGACGCGCAGGCTCAGCGGCCATGGCTCAGGGGCCCAGCCGCTCCGCGGCATGTGGGATCTTCCCGGATCGGGGCACGAACTCGTGTCCCCTGAATCGGCACATCATACTTTCTTCCTCCCAATCTTTCATTTTCCATAGAATAAACCAAAGATAACAGACTACACTTTGTGCAGTGAAGTTTTCACTTATTCAGCAGCTCCCTTAGTGATATTTTTGTACAAATTCTATGGAAGGAAAAGGAAAAAGATGTTTTTTGAAGTCCAAACTATATTTTTTAATCCAGTTTTTCACCTGTAATAAAGCAAGTGATTTCTTCTCATTTGAACTCCTGTTCTATATTCCCAAATAGGTTCAGAAACATGAGGGAAAGAAATGGGTGGGTTAATTAACCAAATAAAATACTGTGAGTGATGGTAGTGATCATGATAAAATTATTCTCACTAGCCCTTTCAAATTGGGCAAGCCCAGAGTTTTAATTTTCTGTCAGAAGCTGACATCTTCAAAGAAGATTTTCTTTATAAAGCTCTCCAAGGAAGATGCTAGGATTTAACATAGCAAGATTTTGGTGAATTATGTAGATAAAGTCTTTGTCATGGTCAGATTATTTTAGTGTATTTAATCACCTTATGATATTTGAAGTTACATTAAAGGCTAAAATCGTAACCTGGAGTTTAACACTCTCAACATCCATCCTAACAACCTTGTAGCTCACGGGGGCTGGAAAGCAAAAACTACACTTCCCAGTATCCCTTGCTGCTAGGGATTCAGATATAATTTAGTTTTCACCGATCAGATATCCCTGTGGAAGATCTCCATTCAGAATTGAATCATATGACAAATTAAAGACACTCTTTTGCTTGGAGGGAACAGCTAACCAGAATCCAGATTAAGCAGTTTCCTGACTAGGTTTTGTGAGACAT
This sequence comes from Phocoena sinus, assembly GCF_008692025.1. Classification (NCBI taxonomy): domain Eukaryota; kingdom Metazoa; phylum Chordata; class Mammalia; order Artiodactyla; family Phocoenidae; genus Phocoena; species Phocoena sinus. Next base: position 62,158,061 of record NC_045780.1, on the reverse strand, counting down.
CAGCTGTCATGGCAGCTTCTGATTCTGTAGTTTGTCAATATGTAGAGGCAAGATTCTACATTCTACCCAGCGGGAGGCTCTTCCCAGAATCTCAGCCTAGGGTCTTGTTTTTGTAACTGCTAATTAATCTGTGATATAGTTTTATCCTTAAAAAAAAGAAAAACAGGCTATTCTGTATGTAGTCAAGAACCTTGGCTAATACTAATACATCAGTAAAATAATTCAGGATGGAAATGACAAGTTAAGGTAAAGAATAGATTATAAAATAGAAATTTAGCTTGCACAGGAAATATTGTATAGGGAGAACTAAGAAAACTACCCCCAGAGACATGGGAAAGTTGAAGCCAAAGGGGATTAAACTAAACACAGCTGCCAACTCTCCAAAGTTCAAGTAAAGGGGTCACATTATGTTACGCACTAAGAATTACCATTGCAGCTAAATTCAGGTTTTAAGCACATGACCTTTGGCAACCACCTGTTTGTTCTCTGTATCTCTAACTCTTTCTGTGCTGCTCTGTTTGTTCTTTTGTTTTGTTTTTTAGATTCCACACAATAAGTAAAATCATGCAGTATCTGTCTTTTTCTCTATGACTTATTTCACTTAGCATAATACCCTCTAGGTCCATCCATGTTGTCACAAATGGCAAGATTTCATTCTTTTTTACGGGTGAGGAATATTCCATTGTATGTAAACCACATCTTGTTTACCCATTCATATTGACGGTCATTTATTTAGGTTGCTTCCATATTTTGGCTATTGTAAATAATGCTTCAATGAACACAGGAGTGCATGTATCTTTTCTAATTAGTGCTTTCATTTTCTTCAAATAAATACCCAGTAGTGGAATTGCTGGGTCATATGTTAGTTCTATTTTTAATTTTTTCAGGAATCTCCTTACTGTTTTCCATAGTGGCTGCACCAATTTACATTCCCACCAAGAGTGTACAAGTGTTCCCTTTTCTACACATCCTTGCCAAAACTTCTTACTTATGTTCTTTTTGATAATAATCATTTTGACAGGTGTGAGGTGATATTTCATTGTGGTTTTGATTTGCATTTCCCTGATGATTAGTGATGTTGAGCATCTTTTCATGTGCCTGTTGGCCATCTGTATGTCTTCTTTGGAAAAATATATATTGATATCTTCAGCCCATTTTTTAATATTTTTTTAAAATGTTGAGTTATATGTTTTTGTATATTTTTATATTAACTCCTTATCAGATACATCATCTGCAAATATCTTCTCCCATTTGGTAGATGGCCTCTTCAATTTGTTGATAGTTTTCTTCACTACCCAAAAGGTTTTAATTTGATGTAGGCCTATTTGTTTTACTTTTGCTTTTTTTCCCCTTGCCTGAGGAGACAGATACAGAAAAATATTGCCAAGACCAATGTCAAAGAGCTTACTGCCTATGTTTTCTTCTAGAAGTTTTATGGTCTCAGATCTTACATTTAAGTCTTTATTTTGAATTTATTTTTGTGCATGGTGTGAGAAAGTAGTCCAGTTTGATTCTTTTGCATGTAGCTGTCCAGTTCACCCAACACCATTTATTGAAGAGGTTGTCTTTTCCCCATTGTATATTCTTGTCTCCTTTGCTGTAAATTAAATGCCCATATAATTGTGAGTCCATTTCTGGGCTCTCTATTTTGTTCCATTGATCTACATGTCTGTTTCTGTGCCAGTACCATACTGTTTTAATGACTGTAGCTTTGTAGTATAGTTTGATGTCAGGGCGCTTTCTTCTTCTTTCTCAAGGTCATTTTGGCTACTTGGGGTCTTTTGTATTTCCATACAAATTTTAGAATAATTGTTCTAGTTCTGTGAAGAATGCCATTGGCATTTTGGTAGGGATTTGCTCCATTGGTTCTTTCAATAATTTTTGTTTCTTTATTGATATTCTGTATTCGATGAAACATTGTTATCATACATTCCTTTAATTCTTTAAGCATGGTTCTTTTAGTTCTTTGAACATATTTTGGATGTGTTTACAATAGCCCCTTTGCTATCTTTGTTGGCTAAGCCCACCAAGTGGACCCCTTAAAAGGCACTTTTTATCATCAGCTTTTATTCTTATGTATGGGTCACATTTTGCTGTTTATTTTCATGTTTTATATATATATATATATATATATATATATATAATTTCTTTTTTAATTAAACGTTTTAAATAATATATTGTAGCAAACATGTTTACTCTTCCTTCTCACCACAGGGTTTCTTGTTGTTGTCTGCTTAGTCATTTGTTTGATTAATGGTTTGGCTGAGCTAATTCTGCAAAGTCTATTTTCCCAGCAGTGTGTAGCCTCTCAGATGTGTTCCTACTCATATGTTTTTCCATTTGTTTGTATCTTTTAGCCAGTGATTTAAGGGTCACCCCTGACTTATAAGCCACATATGGGTGAAAGGTTGGGCTTAAGCCCCTTTACTCTTTGAAGGACAGATGTCTTGGAGGCTGCTCTCATAGTTCAGAGCATTTACATTTCTTAGCCCTTCTTTCAGTCAAGGCCCAATAGCTAACAGCTTGATGATTCCCTTTCTTGATCACCTTTAAGGTCAAGGATAGGCAATTAAAAGGCTTCACCTGGCAAGCCTCATGGAGGAATGCTAACCTCCCCACGCCAGATTTGGTGCACAGGCAGTGCAGGACAGTCTTGAAGGGGAGTTGTCATCAAGGACTCAGGACCCCTGGCCAGAATGCTCTTATGTATCTCTGCATTCTCAGCATAGATGCCTCCTTTTGGGAGACATCTCCTTCATGGGGTGCCTTTCCCCAGGGACTCTGCCCAGATCTCTTTTTCAGAAAAAGGAGGGGGAAAACTTGAAGACACTTTGCTCCACTGTGGTTCAGCTCTCAGTACCTTTCCAATCCCACCCACCCACCCCTCCCTGCTCTCCTGACCCAGATTCATAAAATGGCAGGAGATTTTTGTTTGAAGCTTCCTCAGCAATGAGATTATTCCCACAATTTGTACTGATACCTCTATCCCTTGTCTAGTGGCATTCTATGGAGAAAAACAGAACATTCTGGGAGCTGGCAACTTCTTTCTAATCTCTTGCTTATTATTCTAACAAGTGAATAAAGCCTCATCATTACTTTCTTCTTGACTTGTCCTAATCAATAACTCCAACACCTGGAAGCTCAGCTCATGACATCGCATGAGTGGATGAGATGTCACGAGTGGATCATGAGTGGACACAGCCTTGGGCATGCACACAGTTTGCCAGAGATGAGTGTGATTTTATTTTTAAGCTTGGTTTCTTAGGACCCCTGGGTGAGAGTTGTTTATTGTTCAGTCAGTATTTTGATAGATGTTGTATTTAAGCCCTGAGTGCCAGTGTGGCTTCTGCCCTGTGTTGATGGGTCTGCATGAGGCTTGGGAAATGCTTAAAGTCCGCCTCACACCCTGTTCTCACTCTTTTGGGCTGGTGCAGCCCAGCTCATGCTCACAGCCCTCTTGAACCCCAGAGTTAATGGTGATCCCAAGAGGATTCTTGTTTTCTGCCATTTTGCTTGTACTATTGGAGCTAAAGGTCTCACCTTAATTGCTCTCTACCAACATCTCAACTGTTTCCAAAAACACCCTTAGACAAGGAATTCTCCATGCTATCTTCCAGATAAAATTAGTGGCCTCAGACAGAGCTAGGGAACAGAATGTGTTTTAAATGTCACTGTTATGGGCTGAACTGTGTCCCCCCCGCAAATTCATATCTTGAAGTCCTAACACCCAGTACCTGAGAATGTGACTGTATTTAGAGGTAGGGCCATTAAACAGGTGATTAAGATGAAATGAGGTCATCCGCGGCAGGGGAGGGGGCGTTGATCCAATATGACTGGTGCCCTTAGAAGAGATTAGGACATCAGCATGTGAGTTCACAGAAGAATGACCATGTGCAGCACACAGCAAGAAGGTGGCCATTTGCAAACCTAGGAAACAGACCTCAGAAGTGACCAAACCTGCCAACACCTAGGTTTTGAACTTCTAGCCTGCATATCTGTGAGAAAATAAATGTCTATTGTTTAAGCCCCCCAGTCTGTGCTATTTCGTTACAGCAGCTCTAGCAAACCAATGCAGGCATCAATACCGGCTACACCTATGGATATTCAGTGGAGTTTTTTGAATTAATATTTCTGTACTTGTTTATGGCCTTAGGACACTTTGCAGAAATTATAAATGACTGATGATTCTTTTATTATTATTTTATAATTTTCAACAGTTACACTGTTGTTACACTGAGGATAGGAATTGGTGTATCCTCATTCCACGACCCAGAAGCCCTCCTGCCTCCTCTGCTCTCTTCCATCTTCCATTTTTCATTCTCTACTGATAATTCCCACTGGCATATAAACATGCTGTTACTTTCCCTATCTTAAAACAAAGCAAAACAAAAGGCTTGAAACAACAACAACAACAAAAACCATGTCCTGATCCATTTCCTTTATCAGCTTCCATCCAGTTTCTTACTCCTTTTTTTGGCAAAAATCCTCAGGCATATCGACCAGACTCCCAGTCTCCAATCCCCTTCTCTTTCCGCCCTAAACACACTCCATTTCAGCTCCACTCCCACCACACCTCCTAAACTGCTCTGATCAAGTTACCGATTATTTCCTGGTTCTTAAATTAAGTAATCAGTTTCAGACCTCTTAATAAGTGAATTACTAGCAAGATTTTTAGGTAGCTAATCATTCTTTCCTTTGACTTTCTTTCTTTGACTTCAAGGAAACACACTCGCTTGGTTTTCCTCCTATCTCATGAGTGGTTCCTTCTCAGGCTAATTTGCTTACATCTCCAATTTTCACCTTCCTTTTTTTTGTTTGTTTGTTTGGGAACGATCCCACTCCAATTCACACTTTATTCTTTATATTTTAAAAACTGAGAGGTAACTGAGATATAACGTATGTTTTAGGTGTACAATGTGCTGAGCTGATACAGTTATATGTTGCAATATGATTACCACCATAACATTAGCTAACACCTTCATCACATCCTATAATTATCACTACTTTTTAAAATGGTTAGAACATTTAAGATCTAGTATCCTAGCAGTTGTGAAGTTTATAATACAGCATTGTTGACTATAATTGCTAATCTGTGCATTAGAGCTCCAGAACTTATTCATCTTCTACTTGCAAGTTTTTACCCTTTAAAACATCTCCCTAGTTCCCCCTACCCTCCAGCCCCTGGTAACCACCATTCTACTGTTTCTATGAGTTTTTTAGATTCCACATGTAAGTAATATCATACAGTAGTTGTCTTTCTCTGTCTAGCTTTTTTTTTACTTAGCATAATGCCCTCAAGGTCCATCCATGTAGTCCTTTTAATGTTAGAGCTCCCTGGTATCCTGTCCTCTCCTTTTCACTTCACTTCTCTATTTACACTCACTCCCTTGGTAACCTACTCTTTTTCAAGGTTTTGAATAACACCTATGCCAAATGTGTGTTATTGTGTTACATGCGATATCTATCTATCTATCTATCTATCATCTATCTCCAGCCTAGATCATGCTCATGAACTCCAGTCTTATACACCAACTACCTGCTCAGCACTCTCTTTAGATACACAATAAACACTTGAGTTTTGTCATGTACCAATCTCTGCCAATCCAAAACCTATTCCACCACAGCATTCCCATCTTATTTGGTGCCAGCACCATCATTCCTGTTGTTCAAACCAAAAATATGAATTAATCCTTAGTTCCTCTCTTTCTCTCACATCCCATACCCAATCCAATAGAAATTCTTCTTGTCACTAACTTTTCAATATATCCAGAAGCCGATCACTTTTCACCATTTCCATTGCTAACACCTAGTGCCACCTGCCATCATCTTTCACCTGAATATCATCAATAACCTCCTAAGAGGTCTCTTTGCTTCAACTCTTCACACTCCCACTTGTTAGGCTATTCTTATCAAAGCAGCCAGAGTGATCATTTCAAAAGGCAAGGATGACTACGGTACTCTCCCAAAACCTGCCCCAAACCTTCCAGAGGCTGCCCATTTCACTCATCCAAAGTCCTTCAAAGGCCCACAGTGCCATAAAGGATCTGTTTCTTCACCACCAGCCCTACCTTTGATTTCTAACTTCTCTCTTCCTCCTCTTCTTACTCACTCTGCTTCAGCTACACCATATCGTTATGCTTCCTTAAACATTCAAGACACTTCCCAGCCTTTGCTCTAGATGTTACTTCTGCTTGGGGTTCTCTTCCCCAAGTATCAGCATGGCTAACTCCCTCATTTCTTTAAATAATAGTGCTAAATCTCAGCTTCTCAATTAAGACTACTCTGAACACCCTATTAGAATATTGTGACCTGCCACAATTTCCACCCCAACATTCTCAGTATCCCCTTTCTTTGTTCCACATCTTTTACGTTCATGGTCCTCATCCCCCTACAATATAGTTTATATATTTATTATGTTCACTGTATCACCAAAGAAGAATGTGATCTCCATGAGAGCAGGGATCTTTGTTTTGTTCACTCATGTATCCCCAAACAACTAGAAAGTGCTTGATAAAATGGAGGTGCTCAATAAATACTTATTGAATAAATGAAAAGAGCATAATTAAAGTATAAGGCGGGGAAGCTGGGAATAAATGAGGATAACCTAACTTCAGCTTCTATTTGGAAAAAATTAATGAAGTCCCAACAGAAATATGGACACAACTCAGTGTCTTTATTATAATTTATGTTTAGTTTGTCTTCCTTATGATTTCAACAAATGTGTGAGATTAGAAGTGGTTCACTTGAGATAGCAAAATAGAATTTTTAGGTAGAAAAGTTGTTAGATAACATTTAATCTCGGTTCATAAAGCAGAGGAGCCCCAAACAAAACTCACTTGGTTACACTTAGCAAAACAATACAACTGGAGGTCTTGACTTCATTGATATGCTCACTCTGCATTCCTACATAAGCAGAAAGCAAAATCCATGAATTACAGAAGTCCACATTGGACCAAGCAGCAAATACTTTTGCAAATTGTTCATTATCACGAAAACATTAATTACTAAGTTCTTCTTTACTTGATATCTTAATTTATATGGCTCTAATTTGTGTAATTATGATAAATTTATATCACAAATAAGTCATTTTTCACATTATACAGCTATTAATACCGCTTTAAACATGCATGTATTCGATATCCCACTTGCCTTAAGTAGAGAGTATTAAAGGGCTGAGATGCCCTCTCAACTTCACAAATATATCATTGTGTGCAAAGTAATTCTTGTTTGTTCTTTTAGAGACTCTTTTTATTAAAGATTAAAAATAAAATGGCACTCAGGGAATTCAGGCAAAGTGTATATAACTTGAAGCCCTTAGTTAATTATATAAATGTTTATACTAATTTTTATCTTGGACTTAATCTAGCCTCTGGAGAAATGATAAATCAACTGTAGAATTTATTTAGGACATATTTGTCGAGAACTATTATTGACTGACAAAGTCCTAAATGTTATGGGTAGGTAGATGAGTAATGTATGCTTCCTGCCCTGTACAATCTCACGGTGAAATAAAGAAAGAGAGGGATATAAATAGAAAAATTACAATAAAATTTAGTATGTATTTTCTCAGTTTGGGTCTCTCCAACCATGCACAGACAGAAAATAGAATCTGGAAAAACAACGTGGGTGCCAGTGCACTGGCTTTTGTGTGCAAACCCTGAGATGGAGATGAGCGTGCCACAGGTCTCTTAGGGCATGCTCTGGGGTCACCAACTGGAGGGGCAGGTGGGGAAGCAGAGGGAGAAGTCACACTGCAGTGCCACCTCAACAGAGGTCTCAGATGACCACTGGGGAATTCTGAAGCTCAGATGACCATTCAGAATGGTCCTGAGTTGTGGCAAGTCAGCTGGACCCTATGTCACCAAGCAAATCAGTCATTAGATGGGGGATACCCGGGGAGGGTCCTTAGCAAGGCAGCTCTCTTTAGCCAAGGAAATCCCTGGTAGGGTGATACCTGGCCCAGTTAGCTGTGACCAAGCTAATAAAGCCACATACTATGCCAGGTAGTCAGTAAGAAAGATACCCCTGAGAAAAGGGTGATGAGTATATTAGCTTAAAGAGTCATCTCAGATAATGTCCATGTACCTGGCCTGCACATTACATGCCTGTTATTTGTCTGCTCAGGCTGCCATAGCACAATACCATGGACTGGATTGCTTAAACAACAGAAAGTTATTCTCTTATATTTCTGAAGGCTAGAAGCCAAGGTGATTAGCACGGTCAGATTCTGGTCAGAGCTCTCTTCCTGGCTCTCAGATGGCTACTTGCTTGCTGTGTCTTCACATGTCCTCACACGGAAGAAATAGAGAGTTCTGGTGCCTCTTCCTCTTCTTTAAGAGTACCAGCCCTATCAGATTAGGATCCCACCCTATGACCTCATTTAACCTTTATCATCTCCTCATAGGCTCTATCTCCAAATGCAGTCACATTGGAGGTTAGGTCTTCACCTGATGGATTTGAGGGAGACAAAATTCAGCAGTAGCCTACCGCATAATCCAACCCTATCATAATGATTAAATTCAAGATGACCTAGAGGAAGGGGAAAAGTTGGACAGTAGCAGAGGAGGACATAGCAGGCAGAGAAAAGTGGAGATGGAGGGACAAATCAGGCTGCTAGCTACTGGTGTCTCACTTAGATGATTATAGCTGAGTCTCCTGGAGCAGGGTACCCTGTGGGAAAACAAAGACTGAACAGATGCTATATAGGCATGAATAAATTTAAGGCAATCAGTTTCCAGATCCTCAGTTTCTCCATATGTATGCTTTCCAAAAATTAATTTGGCTAAAACTGTATCTGTGCTTTCAGAGTTCTTTTTTCAACTCCTCTTTTAAATTCTCCTTTTCCCTTCTTTACAAAAGAAATGCAAACCCCTCACCATCTTCTGTAATTCACTGCCCTGGAGTGTAAAACTCCTGAGAGTGAGACCCATGGGAACAAAATATCATGGAAGCATTTATATCTTATCTAGCAATATTTTGAACTAGATAGCTCAGAATTAGAATTCAGAATACCTGGTAGGTTAATACGAGTGGTTAATACAAATATTTATTTGAAACAGAAAAATGCACTTGGACATTTTCTTATATAGCCTCATCTAATTTGCTGTTGAAGTTGACAATGAGTGTCATGGTACCATTTATAGATTGAAAGAGTTAAACTGCCAGTCTAACATTTCAAGGTAAATCAGGCATACAGTACGATTATCCAGAAAATATAGTCTTAGCAAATATTTAAATTTGTAATAAATTCTGAGGTGTTTATTTCAAATGAGAGAAGAGGATATGTAATTTTTCAGAAATGACTTTAGGGTTTGCATGAGTAATATTTGAACACCAACATGTAGCAGTGAACTAGCTTCCACCTGCTCTGAAGGAAGCTGACATGGTTTCCCAGTCTTCTCTATTTTCCTATGAACAATAAACCCCTATTACTGGACGTAACCTAAGCTTTTCTCTGTATATAAAAGTGAGTAACATGGATTTGTATGGTGAATGTTTAATGGTGCCGGAAAAAGAGAGCCTCTTATAGGGACAGCCTGAGAACAGGACCATGGTACTCAGAGAACTTTGGGGAGGATTCCCTGCTCCATGGATTGTGCTTAGGATATTTATTCTCCTCATGCTCTGACTCCTTGTTCTTTGACTTTCTCTAAGGGTGTCTCCTTCTTCCTCTGTCCCTTAAATATTGGTGCGTCTAAGAAATCTCTCTTGAACCACTGCTTTTTATACTATATGTGATCCACCTGGGTGAGTCGATCTACTCTCCATCTGTGCCAATGGTGGCCAAATATGTATTTGCAAAATAGACTTTGTCCCTAAATTTCAGACACCCTAAAGCTAAATACTCCAAAGCATGCTCAAAATCATGTCTAAAATGGACTTAGAAACTTCTTACCTAAGGTTTTCCTTCTTTGGATTTCCTGTTTGTTTAGTACTGCTAATTTCTCCCCAGCTTCCTAAATTTGAAATTTGGGAGTCATTCTTGCATCCTTCCTCTTCATCACTTTTGTATTTAATCAGTCACAAAATCTTGCCAATTTAAATACTGTACAGTTGTCAGACCTTTTCCCTACTACTTTCCTGGTTAAGGTTCCCATCATCTCTCTGCTGAAATACTACAATAGCTTCTTCCAGTGCCTTTAATAACAAGTTCACTCTAGGGTAATTCATCTAAAACTCCAATATTACTCTTGAGCTCTAATGCTTAAAATCTTTATGTTTCTCAATAGCAGTAGTTACATTTTAAAATGTGCATCTATATCAGTAAATGTTTAAAAATAAGTACCCCTTAATATATTTATATATAATTCATACAACAGATATCAAAACAGAAAATTTTAAATAATACTAGAAATTAAAGTAAATGACATTTTTAAGGTTTTATTCCCAGATCCCAACAGGGATTCTTAGCACCTCTTTTATATGATTATGATGAGAGAACCAAAAACAGAGATTAAAAATGATACTTTCAAAATAAATGTCAACAATAATTCTAACATTTCCTTTTCGCACTTCAACGGATCACCTTAAGCACCTGTTCCTAGTCACATCCCCCCACTTTAGACACGACTGGCTTCTAGAATAAAATCCAAACTTTGTCTTTCGTATAATATATAGGTTTCTCCATAATCTGGGTCTTTATTAGGTTTCTAGTTATACTGAATTTATTGGAATTATCTACTGATGTGGCTGTTATCCTTACTAAATGGTGAGTTCATTCACAGAAGAAACCGTATCTAATTTACCATTGTGTCTCTGGAGACTAAGACATGGTAGGTGTTTAAAGGCATGTCTGTTGGATGAATGTCAAAGGGTTTCTCTGTATGTGTCTTCCCTTTCTAATTATATTGTTTAACAAGCCAGTAATTCATTATATTATTAATTGGGGAAAAGATTTGTAATTATATTGCATTTGACCATGTAAACCCTGTTATTTCATTGAAATAATAACCAAAAGTAATGAATTTAGATTGTAGAAATATATTCATCTGATTCTGCCTAACAATAGAAGGAGAGTAGTTATGAGGCTAACAAAAAAACCAGTAGTAAATAGCCAGTGAAAGGTAATGAGACTGTAGGGCTTAAACTGCTCTGGGTAAATTATTCTAGTTGATTAATACTTATATTATTTTGGATACAGAGGAAGTAGACAGAGTTTTTAGCTTTATGGTCACTGGAGTCAGACTGAATATATTTAGTTCTGATTTTATCACTGACTATATCCCAGGTTAAATTAGTTAACACATCCATGCCTCTGTTTCTTCACAAAAATTTGATGATAAGCATAGTACCTATATTATAGAGTTATCAGGAGAATTAAATGAGATTATACAGGTAAATATTCACAATAGTCCCATTTAATATATATTGATAAAAACGTACAAAGTATTTACAATACTACCAGAAGATATTAAGACTTCAATATGTGTCAACAATTATTATTCCTACAACAGACAACGTACAAAAAAACCGTGATTTTAAAATCAATTTCTCTCTTAAAAAACAGAATTTCAGATTGCACATACTTGGGATGAAAGACCTGAGGTTTAATACCCTGTATATTAGCAAATGAGGGTTTTAAGTCCACTATGGCGGGAGGGACTTATATTTTCCATCAAATTGTTATGAAAGGTCATGGTTCATACTATGGGCTTTTTAATAATTGGCTTACAGATTGCTGAGATTTATGTAATCTTCTATTGAATACATGTTTATTAAAGACCCTCTCTGTGCTAGTGGGCACTGTTCTAGGCCTTAGCAATTCTGTAAAAAATATCTAATACCTCGTGGAGTTTACATTACAGTAGGGAAGATATAAAGCAAACAAATAAATATATACTACAAAGTTGGGAAATAATGCATGCTATGAAGAAAATAAATCAGGGTTAATGTAGGGAAATAATGGGGGGTGGGGTCTCCAAGGGGTGATCTTAAATAGTCAGGGAAGACTTCCTAGAGGAAGTCTTCAAGTAGGTATCTGAATAAAGTGAGACAGCAGGTCCCATGAATAGCCCAGGGAAGTAGTCTTACTAGCAGAGGGAGCTGCAAATGTAAAGGCCCTTAGGTAGAAATATACTTGATAATTTGGGGGAACAACTAGAGAGCCAGGAGATTATAAATAAGTAAGCAAGATGTGTGTGTGCATATGTGTACATGAGCATGTGTGTGCATGCATTGCACCATGAAAGAAGTAGAAGATGAGGTCAGAGTTAGTCAACAGCCAGAACCTAAAAGTCCTTATAGAAAAGAGAATTTGGTTCTAGCTGAGCATAATGGGAAGTCATTGGAACAACTGAGCAGAAAGAGATGGCATGAACTGAGTTACATTTTAGAAAATATCATCTGACTGATCCTTGAAATATTGACAGCAAAAAGGTGAAAAGGAAGCAGGAAGGTAATTTAGGAAGTCACTGCAGTGTTCTAAGTGAGAAATGGTAGAGAATTAGACTAGAGCGTTAAGGGAAGATATCTCAGTCTGCTCAAGTTGCCATAACAAAATGTCATAGACTGGGTTTGTTTAAACAACAGAAATGTATTTCCCCAAAGTTCATTGACTAGAAATCTGGATCAGGGGGCCAGTATGGTTGGGTTCTAATGAGAGCTCTCTTCCTGGCTTACAGGTGGATGGATGGCTCTAACTGCATCCTCATGTTTCAGAGAGACAGATCTCTCTCTTCTTCTCCTTATAAAGCCGCTAATCCCATCACGAGGGCCCTGTCCTTATAACCCAGTCTAACCCTGATTACCCCCTACAAGCCTCACCTTTAAGTATCATCACATTAAGGGTTAGGGCTTCACGTATGAATTTGGGAGGGAGGGATGCATACAATCAGTGTACAACAGAAAATTTGGAGAGAATTGTTAAATACTTGATATATACTGAATGTACTTTCTGATGAACTAATAAAAAGAAAGGAGTCTAAAAGGTCTTTGTCTAATAAATTTTTTGTCTGAACAAACTGTGTAAATACTCATGCCATTTACAGAGATGTTCAAGACTGCTGTAGAAGCACGTTTAGGGGAAAATCAAGGGTTGTGTTGGAGACACGTTAAGTTTGAGTTTGTACTTTGACATCCAACTTGAGAGAGGAGTAGACAGAAGCTCAGTGGGAAAGTTAGTAAATATTGTGTGGAAAACAAAATGAAGTCGAAAGCAAAATCTGTTTTACAGTAAGACTAAAGTTTACCTTAATTTTCTTCTCATGCCTTGATTCAAACAGCATGAAATCAGCTTCTGTTTTTATAATGGATGACCTTTACAATGGACACAGAAGAAGAACCAAGAAAGCCCTTTAAGAGTTGTTAATTTTATGATATTTGCTACAACATGAACAAGAGCATGCTGTGTATCTTGGCCCAATAATTAGACATCCAAAGTACCTTTTGTAAATGCAGAATTGTTCTTTTGTAAAACTATCCTATAAAATAAGATCTTTGTTCAGCTTGGTTTCATTTATTTTGTACCAAACTATATAAGGAACATGAAGCAAATAAATAGCAACGCTATAAAACCATTCATATGTCAAATCCACAGAAAAAGAATGTTTGATGTATAAGCAGTCAGAGATGAGAAGGCCCTACTTGATCAAAACTTTCCTGTCAATCAGGACTAATAGAGGATAGACTAATAATCTCTGACATAGTAAAAGCAGCCACATTTAACTTGAAGATAGATTTTACATATGGTTCATGTGATAGAACTATCAAGCTAACAAGAACCCTTGGGGCCAGTCTGAATATTCATTAATCAGCCCAACGTTGGATTTAACGTAGAATGCAACTGTCAATGAACAAATGGGCTTTTGTGGAAAAGGTGATAAACAAAATCCAATGAACTGGCAAATTGGAAAGTCCTGAAAGCATAAATGCTGTAAGATTAAGAGCTGAATAGAAGACTTGAGCTCAGCTCTCTGCAGAAAAGACAAAAGCTTCTCACTAAATCAAGCAGCTCTGGAGAGCATTGTTTTTTAATGTTTCTTTAGAAAGAAATATCTGCCATGATAAGGATACATTTTGAGAAAGTTTTTGAAGAAGACTTCAACTTTTTAATACTCATCCTCGACAGCACACTGAAAAGACAGACTTCTAAATAAATGGATTGTTTTTCAGTTCCAAGTTGTTAATCTAATTTCCTGGATGAAATGATTTATCCAAAATGTACAAATAGATGGTTTTCTCCAAAGGCAGAACAATAAGGGTCATAATTAATACAAGTGGCGGAATTGGCACAAAAGAAAGTTCAGGGTAGTGATCACAACGAAAATGCCTATTGTAACAAAATAAGTTAACAAATGATCCAAAACGCTGTCTGTAAAAAAAAAAAAAACCCAAAAAACAAAATAGTATCTATACCAACAACTCCACCACAATGCTGAATAGAAACTGACACTTACTCTCAGTGACAGGGAGTGACAGGAGATTTGGGACTGAAGAGGGCTGAATGTTCCAGGCTCCACTGAAGAGGGAACAGATTCTTATCATCTGGGAATAGGATTACAGTTTTGGCTCATCTCGAAAAAATTTTTTTAACACAAAGCCATCTGGATTTTTTTTAATGTGAAATTTCCCAATTCTTTGAATGTTGGTCATAAATTCATAAGTACTAAAATATATACTGTGCAAGCCACTGTTTTGTGGGGCAAATAGACTATGATTCTTGACTGAATTCAGTTGAGTGACCCTCTTTTTTTTTTAAACCCCAGATGTAAGGTTAAAATTTACCATAACAGAATATGGAGACTATTATATGTGTTAGTCTACAGAGAGAGTATACACAGGCTCTTGCTTGTGTTGTATAATCTGACCAAAACAAATAATAATTCCCCCCAAATTTATAGATACATGTAGTGTTCTAACTTCAATGGGTCTTAAATTTAATCTAAGATCCATTGAAGCTCTAACATGTTATAAATTTTTCTTTAAAAATATTTTTCTTCAAAAAATCAACATTTTATCATACATAAAATGTGCAATCAGGAAGGTGCACAAAACAAAGTATAGAATTTAACACAAGTATAAAGTGAGATATGATGTTGAACAAAACCAGATAAGCAATTAGTTCATATGAAACTTAGAGGCTTTTGGAGTAAAGATATATTAAACAAACAATGTCACTAAGGAATGTATAATCACTGATAAGTGGTCTAATGGAAACAAGTATGATTCAATGAGAGATACAGAAAAGAGAAGACAACTCCTGTGGACAGAAGGAAAAAAGAACTGTCTTCCCAAAGAGGTAGTATTGGAGGTGGATTAAATCATGAATTAATATAGGGAAGTGGTAAGTACCAATCCAGAGACAAAGAAGAGCATGGACAAAGGGCTATGGCAGACGAACTCTGGCCTGATCAAGGAACCGACTGTGTGAAGAAACAGATGGGCAGAGAATGAGGAGGAAATCATGGATCATTAAGCTTGAGAGAACCAGACAACGTAGGCTTCCTTGGCCAGGTTGTCTACTTTAATGTCTTCCATTGCTGTAAGGGAATAGGACACAGAAGTCATCAGATTGTTAACGTGGGCAGATGACATACAAATTTGTGCTTTATCTGCAGTACAGGACACATCTAAGAGTGGCCTTAGGTATGGAGTAAAGAAGTAAGAGGTAAAATCAACACATCCTAATGATGGATTGGCTATGTGCGATTAGGGAGAGGGAGAGGTTATGTCTCGTGAAACTGGACGTGCGCGGGGAGGTATCACTCACTGGGCTGGAAACACTGAAGGGGACCTTACACCAGGGCAGGGAAAAGGCAGAATGCTGGGTTTTCTATGCCATCAGGACCTCCAGTCTGGAGCTCAAAGCACGGTCAGCTTTGGGAAATCAAGCACATGCAGTCTACAGTTGCAATGAAGATTGTACTGAGGTCTACAAGTCCTCAGGGGGAGAACACCCAGTTAAAAGAGAAGGAGGTTTGAAAGCTAAGGCTTGGGAAAGCACATCCTGTAAGGGCTGAATAAGGTACATGAGGCTGCAGTGGGCAATGGGTAAGAAGGAAAGCAGCGGACTGTGGTGACATAGAAGCTAAGGGAAGAAAATGTGCCGGAAGTCAGTAAAAAGTTCAAAATCTGTTGAGAGGCCATGAAAATTGAATTCTGAGAATGTCTATTTGATTCAGTAGCGTAGAGGTCCCAGGTGACCTTACTAAGGATGGTTTCGGCGGAATGAAGATTGCAGAGGGTGTGGAGTAAGTGGAAGGAGACGGGTGGAGAGAGTACATACAGACAACACCTTCAGGAACTTCGGGGACGAATGTGATGCTGTAACTTAACCCAGATGGACAGGTCTGGGGGTGCTAAGATAGCGGGGGGCATACTTGTAATTCAGAAAAAGTGTAAGGTTGCCAAGAAGCAGGTAAGATATAAAACAAGTAAAGAGATGGGGCTGAGGAATAATGAGGCATTACCTCAACTAACGCAACAGAAACAAAGGAGACAAAGGTGGAGAACTTAATAGGTGACTGTTTATAACAGGAAAGGGATGGGGTCTCAACTGAGAGGTTCATTTTCCTCTGATCTTATGCTAAAACTACTTTTTATTCTAATAAAGTCTTACAAAGTATCTTCAATTAAGACACTTGTTTACTTACTCTTCAATATGTTTGCTGTTGTTTCCCTGTTCAATCAACAAAATGACAGTGTACGCTTGCCACACTGTGTTTAAACTGGATGCATGTCTAGTTTTAGTGAAGTTTCTCAGGAGGTCTGGTGCATATTTTGCTCTCTGATAGGGTCTGTAATCTCTATGGTTCCAACCAACTTCCATAGTACGTTTTCTTTCAATTTCTTTGAGTAAGCAATCATTCACGATTAATTTTCTGTAGAGGCATTAGGGTGTCTGAAGCCGTCACATTTGATATATAATGTGAGGGAGACTGGCATACCTCAACGGTTTTACTACATCCTTGTGGAAACTTCAAGGTGATGTTTGAGATTGTATCAGTCAGGATCCATCCAGGAAAACAGAATGGAATTAAGTCCAGGGAATTGGTTACACAGATGAAGAAAACCTGAGAAACCTACAGATTAGTAGCATGAGAAACCACGCTCTCCCCTAAACTAAAGAAACACCTGGGGGAGGCAGAATTACCAGGGTTGAGGAGCTGGGGTCACCTACCAAAAGCTGCAAACACTGGGCCTACTCAGAAGAAGCTGGAGCCCTGGAGGTGATCCAGACGCGGCCGCATCCAGAGAGGCTACACAAGGCAACAGGAGAGAAAGAGGCTGGTTCTTTCCCTCCTCCTTCCCACAGGAGCCTGGATTATGAAGCCTGCAGAAGACTCTTCCCCCTCCGCTTCCTGGCACAGAGGAGGGCAGAAGGTGGTCATGAATGAATCTGATGGCATGCGTCAAAACACAACTTTTGGGGACTAGATGATATTGCTAGGGGTAAATTCCTCACCTAGCATATATTCATTAGAGTGTAGAGGCTCAAACAAAGGTATTTTCCTCCTTCTTTGCTTTCGCCTCCAACCCCCAACAACCTGTGTAATAATTTCCAAAAGCTGATGCTGATCTGGCTAAGTAAGAAATCACTGAGGAAATAAACGTATAGAGATTTCTGGATCATATCAGGGAGTCTACAGTGGTGCTCAGAAGTCTGAATTTAAATAAAATGAACACAGGTAGATAATTCTGATAAAGAGTTATTTTAGCGAATCCATGTGCAACCTAGTCATACTGGGACACATTCTACTGTAGATGAATTACTCACCATCAACATCACGGAATATGGTTCTCGACTTCTTTCTGGCTCTGTTAGTAGTTTTCACACATCCTAAATACTGGGGTACAGCACTTCAGCTTTTATTATAGGGACTTGCTTTTTTATTATAGCTACTTGAAAACTAAATCACTTTGCTTTGCTTTTCTTTTCTCCCCATCCCACTCTCAACCACAGATATTTACAGAGGTTACTAACATGACAAGATTATATTCTAAGTGAAAAATATATTAAGGTAGACACCTTAGGTATTAAGAAACAAAGTACAAACAAAACATGTAAAGCAAATGTTAGGATGAAATTCAAAGTCAAATAAAGCACCTAATAATTGGCGCAGTGAGATATACCAGAATAAGCACAGATCAGATTCTACTTCAAAGGAAACCTATTGAATTCAACACGTAGATGTTAATTGGTGAGACAGTCACCTGAAGTTAAGAGAATATTGTTCAGTCTAGCAGCAATCCAAGACTGACTTTGTCTTTCCCTATAGAAGTACAGCACTCAAACACAAGTGTAAATGACTTAGCAGATAGCATTTGAGTCCAATTACTGAGCCCCATATGCCATATGATATTTAAACAGCTGGACCTGCTGTTTTTATATTAAACTATTTCCTTATAACAGGTTTATGATTTATAGTAGTGCTACTGATTTAATGAGTCATAAGAAGTTCATTTTTTATCTAACGAGATTCCCACCCCCCAATACAAACAGGTGTAAAACATTTCAAAAATGTTAATCATCACGTAGTATTTGTTTGGCTTTGAAACATGGCTTATAACAGAAAGTCAGCTGAGCATCTCTAGTTACCATTAGGAATCTGCCAGCAGTACCTAGATGTTTTCCTTCCATACAGACACATATCATTATTGATGTTTATTATTTTTTGTTGACATCTACATTCCAAAAGCAATTTGAAAAATTAGTTCATCTATGGTATTGTTCATTCTTACGTGTGTCCATTTTGATGACAAGACTTCTGTATATCAGTGTTTTAGGTGAGAGGGGATAAGGAATATTGATATTTTAGAGTGGAAGGAAGGTCGTCTTTCTTGGAGTAGTTGCCCTTGTTGTGTCCAGTGTTGGATTTCCCATCTATCCCTTATTGGTGATGTCAGGTAAGTCCATTCACTGCTCTTATGCATTCATTGAGTTGTCAAACGAATGGGTGGGTTTAGTGCCTACGTCATGAGAAACTGCTGAAATTCCCTTGAGAAGAGTCCACGCAGTCATGGGACATGACATGTAATGAGATACAGTCCTTTAAAGTGTTAAAGAGCCATAATGATCCACAGCCACCAACCTTAGAGAGACATTTCGAGAATGAAAAGCTTGTGAACTTGCTCTGCACATTTTAAGCACTGAACAATGTGTGGCATTAATATGCTGTGACCAAGTTCTGAAGGAATGACATGCAATTTAGCCTCTATGTAAAAAAATGGCATATGTAGAAATTAAAACTACCAAAAAGCTCTCTCGCTCAGTTGTAACTTTATGATCCTTTATTTCCTTTTCTCCTAAAAGGAAATTATATGTTTATTAACATCAGAGATAAAATACCAGAGATGACTCTCAATTATCTTCACATGAATCCTTCATATTTCAATAAAGACCTATTCTATAAGTTAATCCAGTTGATGATTGCAAAATCCTAGCAATTCTGCTCAAGTTATGCTTACAGCCAGCTGTGAAGACTGGCAGGCTACACGGTGATAGTTCAAACAAATACTTGAAAGGTTTAAAATTCTTAGAATCGTCTGTCAAAATTACTACATAGCCATGGAATTAAAACAAATCACTTAACCCCTAGCCATTTGAATCTTTTAGTCACATAGTTTTGAAACATTTTAATAGACGGAATCTTGGTTATGCTCTTCAACTCCAAAAATACAGTAATCCGTAAATCAAGCCATCCATGTAATGTATGCTACTTACACATTGGTTTTCACCAAAAATAATTTTTCAATATTCCTAATAAAAGTGAAGAGTTTTAAAGACAATATCTTCTCACTAGATATTAAGTTTGGCTTTGGCTACCCTTAGAGCAGGAAAGCTTATAGAAACTGAAGTATTAATATAATTCAATTATAAGATATTTGGACTTCATTATCTGCATGGCTCTATAGAACTCAGAACCTGTAGCTTCTATGATTATTTGATCAATTAAACATCCACTTGGCTTAATGCTTGGCTAAATTAAAGAAAAAAGAAAGAAAATCATTATTTCACAAGATACCTTTAAGATTGTATCTCTGTTTACCTTAGAGAAAATATTGAAAACCTTATTTTGCTCAAAGAGTTTACATTTTTTAAAAAGCCAATCAGTCTGGTTCTGGACTTAGGTTTTTACCATCTAATACATATACTGTCACAATGTACAAACGTAATAAAATGTATATAAAGAAAATAGAGACTAATTATTAATAAATATTTGCATATCTATGAGTAAAATATATGAATACAAATTTTGTTTCTACAATAATATGCACTTTTTGAGAAAAACAAGGATTTAGAATACTTTAAGAATGAAAGACAGGTGTATGGGGAAAATATTCTCTGTTCCTTGGGTCTCTTGCTTTTCCCTAAAAGCAACAATTTTTGTTATGATTCCACTTCCTGCTCAGAAGTGCCGTGAGAATATTGTTTCTAATTTGGGATCATACAAACCTCTCTGTGAACCAAGATTTTTATTACATCAGTGTTTTCAAAAAAATTATTTTGAGGCACCAGTTTTGAGTCAACAAGCCCCAAAACAAAGAAATTCACAAAAACTGACTGGGTGCAGCTTTTTCAATGTTGCATGTGCAATTGTATATATGCACACACAGACATGCACACGTGTTTGTGTGCAAATATACATATGCAGAGAGACAGCTAGCCAGATAGGTAGAGATAGATATAGATAGTATTAGTTTACCTTATAAACTGCCTGAGGTATTAATGAGAATGGCTTAGCTATGCATTAGCTGAAATATCAAGCATAATATGGAACTTTGGTCCTATATAAGGAGATAATTATCCATAATATTAAATAAAAACCAAACAATATAATAGGCATATGTGTGCTACATGAAAGAGGATGGAAGCGCCTCACAGACAGAAGAAGGGATATAAGACCTCCTCTCTTGGCGAACATGCTGAGCAGGTACTGACGCGACGGGTCCAATAGTTGAAGCTCCTGATTTCCATTTCATAAATTAGGCTACATGACCTGCAGCAAGCCAGCCCCAGGACCAGCTTCACTGACCACTTCCGATGTGGAATTCTGACAGTGCGTTCCTATTCCCTCGCCTGCCTATGAGCTCCAGACAATGGCTTGGACGTTCTCCACCAGCTGGGCATGAGCAAGGGAAGGAAAGATAACTAACAAAACTTTTAGGCAGTTCATTTCCTCCTTTTGAACTTTGTTGTTTTCCTCTGTGTAAATGGAAGTGTTTGGGTGGCGGGTGGAGCATTGGGAGTGGAGGAGGAGAGGAAAAAAAGTCACTTTTAGAAGGCTTTTTTTTTTTTTTTTTGCGGTACGCGGGCCTCTCACTGTTATGGCCTCTCCCGTTGCGGAGCACAGGCTCTGGACGTGCAGGCTCAGTGGCCATGGCTCACGGGCCCAGCCGCTGCACGGCATGTGGGATCTTCCCGGACCAGGGCACGAACCCGTGTCCCCTGCATCCGCAGGCGGACTCTCAACCACGGCGCCACCAGGGAAGCCCTAGAAGCCTTTTATTCTGTTTTTTGTTCTTCAGCCCTATGCAGTCTTGGGGAAAATATCAAAAGAATAAATTAAGAATCTTAATTAGAATTCATTTAAAAATCAAACAAAGGGCTCCCTGGTGGCTCAGTGGTTGAGAGTCTGCCTGCCGAAGCAGGGAACAGGGCGTTCGTGCCCTGGTCCGGGAAGATCCCACATGCCGCGGAGCGGCTAGGCCCGTGAGCCATGGCCGCTGAGCCTGCGCGTCCGGAGCCTGTGCTCCGCAACGGGAGAGGCCATAACAGTGAGAGGCCCGCGTACCGCAAAAAAAAAAAAAAAAAAAAAAAAAAAAAAATCAAACATAACACAAAGAGCGTATAATAAATAATGGAGTGGAGAATGGCCATATTCTGGCCACAAGGGGGCTTATGGAATGAAAGGAACCAAAAAAAGAGGCAAAAGATGGTAAGTGAGGCCAGTACCACAGGACAGGATAGAGGTTTGTTCCTGAATACATTTGCCTCTGATGTTTTCATTTTAGAAAGAGTGGGTTCTGATGTATGATGACAGGGAATGGATCTGAGTAAGCATGATGATTTTCAGCTCTACTCACAAATTTAAAAAAATCCTAAGGGATCATAAACTGGCAGCTGCTTTGTGAAAATGAAATGCTAACGTTCACAATTATAATTTTTATACCCATAGCCATAAAATATATAAAATGACTAGGCTCTTTTCTAATGCAATAGATGTACGTTTATGTTTATTACAGCAGATTAAATCATTTGAGGTAAGAGGGGCAAAAAAACCCATGGATATTATGCATTTGGCCACTTGAAATATTCCTGCACAGTTTTATGTGGGAAGTACTTAAGTAGATAAATATCTATTTGGAGGTGACAATAAAAGGAATGTTTTACCTGAAGCAAGAATTTTAATAAATTCTACCCTAAAAAGAGGGAGTCAGGACAATATTGTATGCCACTGAAGTTTCAAACTACATTAAGAATGAAAATAGCTTTACATGTTAAGAAAGTTTATGTTTGATCATATTGATTTCTTAAAGTGTTTTGAAACTCAACTGAGAGAGAAAAGAGGGAAGCATTCTAGGAAGTTAATTTTTAGTGTAGATCCTTAACGTGGGCAAGTGTGTTGTGAGATGAAGAGAGAGAGATGGATGATGAAGAAACAGTTACTGTGATTGGAAACCATATTCTGACTGGAAATAAATGAACAAAGGACAGAGAATCAGAAATCATTAAGGTTTATCTATGGATTCAGATGAAACAACAGAACTGATACTGGTGTTTAAAAACCAGAAAAACCCATGAAATAAAAATGACTTCATCTACAAGAGGTCTGTGGGTTAACATGAGTAGAAATGGGTGGGTTCACAGGACTACGCCACTAAATTGGGGAGAAAACAGTCAAAGAAGGATAGAAACTCTCTCTCTGAAGCTAAAAATAGGGATCACTAATTTATTTGGCACTGTAACACAATGCTTATGAGTATGGGATTTGGAGTCAGACACATACAGACTTAAATTCTGGCTCTGTCATTATATGACCTTTGGTAAATCATTTCACTTTCTTAAGCCATTTTTTTTCACCTGTAAAATGGGTATAATTATGTCACTTCACAGGATGAATACGGGAAATAAATCAATTAATTTTTAAAAACACTTCACAAAGTGCCCGGAACTTATTGTCAACAAGTGATTCAACTCTATTTACTGAGCAAATACTATATATAAGCCTTGGGAAAATTTTGCAAAGACTTCATGTAAAATGAGGGCTATGGCTCCAAGACTGATTAAAATGATTTGAGGATATGAGGTAAATAGAGCAGCTTTTGAAGTAGTGAGCAATAAACCAGTTCTGCCGTCACTGATCAATACCTGACAATTTCAGAATAAGCTTTAAATTGTGCCAAGTAACAGTTACACTAAGTGGAACACGGGATTGGAAACAGGAAGACTGAAAGCATTCATTAGAGACGGTGGCAGTGGTTCTGCTAAGTGTTGTCTCTCGCATTTTTTCTTGGTTTTAATATATAAATGCAGGTATTTATTCTTAACTCATACTTCACTCAATGATTTTATTAAGGATATTCCTATGCAAAATCTTGTCTCTCCTTTGTAAATTTAAAAGTGTTTGCTTGTTCCTTTGGAGATGTCAGGCCTATGGAAAGGCCTGTGATGCCTGAATTCTCCAGTGCAGAACTGAGGTGCCCTGAAGCCTCCAGGTCACAGGGCAGACCAATCTACTCACTTATTTCAACTTCATCAGAATAATGGGCCCCAAATAGCTTCAGCAGGCAAATGGCTGTTCCAGTACTTTGGTAATCTAGAGGCAGATCAGTAATATGAAGGGCCAGTAGGTCATTTAATCTTCTTTTTGCCCCAGATGAGGATGGAGTCTCACCAATGCTAATTTTGGTTTCAAAACCAGGAGTGCCCAGTATCTGTAATCCTTCTCTTAAATACAGCCATTAAGCACAGAGGTTGTTTTCATAAATTATTCCTTAATAGTACTGAAAGGCCCAAGTGAAAAAGGAATGTGGCGGGCACAAAATTAGCTCTTCCACAGCTATCAAGACCGCAAATTTCATGTGCATCACCAGCTATGCTACCTTCCATCTCTCTGTTACATAGTCTGGGTACCGGAGATGCTGGAAAAGGTGCTGCCTCTGCTCTTACTCTCTACGACCAACGTTCTTCTGTGAAGTGTGTGTCCTTCTCTCCTTGACTAAAATACACTTGTAATTTGCTGTGTGTGCATGTGTGTTCCCAACAAAGGAACATTGTTAAGGATAAAGAGATCTACGGTTCAATCAAGATGTCATAGACACATCAAGCGTGAAACCCTGATATTGGCTGAACAACCCTAAAATCATATTAAAATACACACTGTTCTCAATTGCTGGGGCTAAAAACAAGCCCACTTTCTGGTATAAAATGTTCAAGTTTGTATAATACACTCATATTATTCATTAAGTATTTCAAGTACTTCTAGTGTATACATATTTGACCATTATTTTCCTTGTAACAATTTTATATGGATAGCATCATTTTTCCCTGACAGATGAAGAAAATTATATATAAAGCTAATAAAATTTTTATTTCGAAAAATATTTTTAGGATCCTTTTTCTTATCTCCTGCTTGTTTTATGGTTTCTTCTGATTATTCAGGATGTAATTTGACATGAGACAACATCAAAAAATGGCCTCAGATCTATACCAGAAGTATCTGAGCAAATAGAGGAAATTGAAAATGGAACTTGGACATATAATTTTTCGAGCACTTAGAAAATTTACTACTGTCATCCCTTTGTTCATTCACGTACAATTCTGACACACTGTTGGTTACCAAATACTATGGGAGGCACTAGGAGTGTCTAAGTTAAGTGAAACACAAGTTACATATTTTATTCAGCATAATATTAGCATTCCATGGGTCCGCAGAATAGTATCGTATGAAAGTATATTGCTACTCTCTGCAAAAATAGGCACCAAAATAAAAATTAATTGAAACGAATAGAGGAACATTTCTCTTTCTTAATTTATTCTGTAATACAACAAACGAGTGTTATTTGATTACTCACTATTGTCATACGTTTATTTTTAAGACTTCATTTGCCCTATTTATATAAAGGCATATCTTACAACATTCTTTAAATGAACAAAAACTAATAATTAAATGATCATCCTACACCCACAGGAATTCATGGGCTTTTTAAATTTATTATTTCATTATTTCTGATTTTGAAAATTCTAGCAGTTGTATTAAAAGCAAAAAGTGGTAGAAATTAAAAGATACAAACTAACCCGTTTTATTTTTTAGAAAAACCACAAGCCTTAACATTCTAGTATTTAATTGTTGATTTCAAAGCATTTATTCAAATAATTTAAAAGCTGCTTTCATTTATTAAGCACACAATTATCAGGATTCATGATTTGCTTGTAAATCCATGCGTAGACAGAGGTGAATAAGATAGTTTCTACCTTTGAGGTAATTACAAGCAAAGAAAGCAAAAACATATTTAGATGTGTTTAGCCTCTTAAACTACACCCAATTCATTCATTCATATCTAATTATACTTTGAATAGCTTAATCCTACGGATTGAAATCAACTTTACAATATCTCCCCCACCACTGCTACATAATTAAAAGATTTCTGAAATAAATCAATGTTATATATTATAGCAAAAGTTTCTGTGCTAAAGAAAATCAATCATGGAGTGCCCTAAATCTAAGAGTACTATTGGAACTTAGAAAGGGAGAAATGAATTTCCTGAATGGTTTAGCAGAGATCACCTTTTCTCTTGACAACAAACTCCAAACTTACTTACAGAATCATGACTCCTCAAGAGGTCTCTCTCCTAATCCTCAGAACCTGTGAGTGTGCTAGGTTGCCTGGCAAAGGTGAATTAAGGTTGCAGATGAAGTTAAGAGTGATAATCAGCTGATTTTAAGATCGGGAGATCATATTGGGACCATCAAGGTGAGGCAAATATAATCATAAGATACATTAAAAGGGGGAGAGTCAGAGAAAGAAATGTGACTATGTACTAAGGAAGCCGCAGAGAGCTGCAACATTGCTGGCTGTGAAGATGGAGGAAGAAAACCATGAGACAAGGAATGTCGTTGTCCTGGAGAAGCTGGAAAAGACAAGGCGAGCAATTCTCCCCTAGAGCTTCCAGAAAGAGATGCAGCCCTGCCAGCACCTTGATTTTAGCACAGGGGTGCTCATGTTGAACTTCTGACCTACAGAACTGTTAGATAATATAGTTCTTGTTGTAAGCCACCACGTTTGTGGCAAATTGTTACAGCAGCAAACAGAAAACAAACACACAATTCAAATTGGAAAATTTGTCCCTGAATAAGTGGGGTGTAGTCAAAGGCAAAAGAAAGAGAAAAAAGATCTAGTTCTATTCTTCATTTTTGTTTAGAGTCCCGGGAATGGCCAGAAATGTCATCTCCCTTATTCATATGAATTTCTTTTGGTTATTATTGATTCCAGATAAACTTCAGGTATTTCAATGGCCATAAACGTGTGTCACAGTAACCTCTCGCATTTTAAGACTGAAAAATCTCTAATGGACATTTGCAACCAACCTGATCAGAATCATCAGTTAGCCATTGAGAACACAAAGCAACAGATCTTCACACTCTATCTGAATTTGCTCTCCTAACGGTAGGTTCATATCTTATAGTTACATAAAGTTTAGCAAAAAAGAAAAAGGAAGATTAAAAAATTTCTTCCCTTTACATTGTACACACACAAACATATGCATGTGTACCTATACTATATTCAGGAGGTTAAAATCACATATGTAAGCTGTGCTTTCCATGTTGAAAGCCAATACTTCTGGGTTAGTTCATTAAATAAGATTATAGTAAAGCATTTTAAACTGCTATATATATTCATTTGAAATATCTTATAACTTAAGGAAAATATTATTGGTAAAAGATTAGTGAAATTAAACTCCTAAAAACCATTTGATTCTTCCTATCTTTCTATCTATAATTTAATAGATGTAATGTCTTTCCAAGACATGCTTCCTAATTCTCTCTTGCAATGGAAACAAATGAAACATACATCAATATTTAATATACAACCAATATTTCATTATTGATTAAGAACCAAAGAATCTAACAATATTTGGGAAAATATTGGTGAAACCATTAGTGTGCCTTCAACCAACTCAATCTTGTTCAGCATCAGTGGTTGCTCTACTTCCTTTGAGTTTTGTATTATGGCTCAAAGAAGAAATATTTTTCATAAAAATGATTTTGCTACAGAAAGAAAATTTTATATTCATTGGCATATACTCTTATAAAAGAAGAGCCAGAATTCTTATTATTTATGATAATAATTAATCATTAAAACACTTACAAAGTACATATTAAAGATACTGAGGAACTCAAAAATCTTAATTTCTAGCTGTGTGTTTTTACTGACATCTTTAGAATTCTTCAGGATTCAAGCTTTTCTCTTCATCTCCACCATAATGTATAATGGCATAAAAGTGTCCCCTCCTCAGAGCTTGTGGATAATCAAAGCATAACATGTATGGATTTGATTTTCCTGCTTTTTTTTCCTGTTTTTCTTTTTTTGTAAAATAATTTAAGCACAAGTATAGAGAGTATGTTGAATATAAACAGATATTATTTTCTCTCAGTATAAAAATTAGACTTCAAACTATGATCAGTTCATATTTAAAGTTTTGGTGCTGTGCTAAGGAAAGAGATAATAATAGATTCCCTCATTTTGCCTCTCCCTCATATATTCAAACTTCCAAAAAGCTCTATTCATATCCACATAAAGTTGTTGAAATAAACTTTTTGGTGAACCTATCTTTTGAAAAATATGGATATTAAAATTATCTACAGTTGACCCTTGAATAACAGGGGTTTGAACAGTGTAGGTCCAATTATATTTTTCAAGAAATATATTTGAAAAAATTTTGGAGATTTGTAGCAACTTGAAAAACCTTGTAGTTGAACCACATAACCTAGAAATGTTGAAACACGTAAGAAAAAGTTAGATATGTCATGAATGTATAAAATACATGTGAACACTAGTCTATTTTATCTTTTACTACCATATAATATATGTAAATCTATCATAGAAAGTTAAAATTTATCAAAACCTACAAGGACACACAGACTGTACATGGTGTCACTCACAGTCCAGAGAAATGTTAACAAATATAAAGATGTAGTATTAAACCCTAACTGCATAAAATTAACTGTAAAGATGTAGTATTAAACCCTAACTGCATAAAATTAACTGTAGTACATATTGTACTACTGTCATAGTTTTTATTTATTTATTTATTTTATTATTGTTATTTTTTTTAACATCTTTATTGGGGTATAATTGCTTCACAATGGTGTGTTAGTTTCTGCTTTATAACAAAGTGAATCAGCTATACATATACATATGTTCCCATATCTCTTCCCTCTTGCATCTCCCTCCCTCCCACCCTCCCTATCCCACACCTCCAGGCGGTCACAAAGCAGTGAGCCGATATCCCTGTGACTGTCATAATTTTGTAGCCACTTACTGTTGCCATTGTTCTGAGCTCAAGTGTTGCGAGTATCCACTTAAGACACTGTGTAGGCTCATCATCTCTACGTGTGCAGTTCATCTCTCCAGTAAATTGCATATCACAGTAATATGTGATCTTTTGCAGTTCTCAAGTATCTTTCATCATGTTTAGGGCAATACCATAAACCTTGAATAACACCATGGGACCCATACAAAGTGCCACTAGTGATGTTGGAAGTGCTCCCAAGAAGCAAAGACATAACATTACAAGGAAAAGTTGATTTGCTTGATATGTAATGTAGACTTCAGTTGCCCGCCATGTCAAGACAAATGAATCCAGCAGAAGAAAGGAAAGGATATTCATGAAGCTGCTATGGCAGCTACACCAGCAGGGGTGAAAACCTTGCACTTTTTATGAAGTACCTTTTTATCTCATACTGAAAATTCAGCTTTTATGTGAGTGCAGGATTGCTGTAAGAATAGTATACCTATTGACTAATATCATTCGAGAAAAAGTGAAGTCATTATATGACAACTTAAAGCAAAAGAAGGTGAAGGATCTAAAGCTGGAGAACTTAATATCAGCAAAGGATGGTTTGATAATTTTAGAAAGAGGTTTGGCTTTAAAAAAGTCAAGATAACTGGAGAAGTAGCTTCTGCTGACCACCAGCAGATGAGTTCCCACACACAATTAAGAAAATCATTGAGGAGAAAGGTTATCTGCCTGAACAGGTTTTTTTTTTTTTTTTTTTTTTTTTTTTGAACAGGTTTTTAATGCAGACAAAAGTGCCCTGTTCTGGGGAAAAAAAAAAAAAAAGTTACAAAGGACATTTATTAGTAAGGGAGAGAAGGGAGGACCAAGACTTAAGGCAGGAAGGGATAGGCAACTCTACTGTTTTGTGAAAATGCAGTTTTGATATCGGGCAATGCCCCTGGCCACCTAGAACCCCATGAGTTGAACAATGAAGGCGTCAAAGTGGCCTCCTTTCCCCCAAACACAATGTCTCTAATTCAGCCTCTAGATCAGAGGGTCATAACGACCTTTAAGGCTCATTACACACGGTGCTCCATGGAAAGGATTGTCAACACTATGAAGAGAACCCTGAGAGAGAGATCACGGAAGTCTGGAAAGCTTACACCATCGACGATGTCATCGATGTTATCGAAAAAGCCATGAAAGTCATCAAGCCGAAAATAATAAATTCCTGCTGCAGAAAACTGTCCACATGTTGTGCATGACTTCACAAGATTTACGACAGAGCCAATTAATGAAATAATGAAACAGATTGTGAATACGGCAAAAAAAAGCATGGTGTTTCACGATATAGATCTTGGAGAAACTCAAGAGCTGATAGACACCACACTACAGGAATTAAGAGAAGATGACTTGATGGAGATGCATGTTTCTGAACCAGAGCCAGACAAGAGGACGAAGACGTAAAAAGAAGCAGTGCCAGAAACAAATTGACACTAGACGATCTGACGGAAGGGTTCTGGTTATCCATGACTGCTTGTGACTTCTTTTTTTTTTTTTTTTTGAAACACAGCCATAACCATCCATTTATGTATTGGTGAAGGCTGCATTTTTTTTTTTTTTTTTTTTTTTTTTTTTTGCGGTACGTGGGCCTTTCACTGCTGTGGCCTCTCCCGTTGCGGAGCACAGGCTCCGGACGCGCAGGCTCAGCGGCCATGGCTCACGGGCGCAGCCGCTCCGCGGCATGTGGGATCTTCCCGGACCGGGGCTCGAATCTGTGTCCCCTGCATCGGCAGGTGGACTCTCAACCACTGCGCCACCAGGGAAGCCCGTGACTTCTTTTACAGCATGGACCTTCTATGATACAAGCACTGAAACTAGAGCAAAGGGTGGAAGGATTGGTACTGTCTAGAAACAGTTTTAGAGAAATGAAAAAGCAAAAAGTCAGACAGAAATTATGATGTATCTCTGTAAAGTTCCACCTAGTGTGCCTCTGCTGCCCCTGAGGCTGCAACACCAGCCCCCCTCTTTCTCCTCCTCAGCTTACTGAATGTGAAGATGAGAATAAACACATTTATGATGAGCTACTTCCATTTAATTAATAGTAAGTAATCATCACACTACAGTTAATAAACTCATCTGTGGTGTATGTGTCTTCATGTGAAAATCTAATAACTACAGCAAGAACTGTATGAGACGGTTTTATATCATCATCGTCCCCTAAGTATTCACTGTGTATAACATCGTATGCAGGACTCGTACTGAAGTGGATCACCTATCCTCACACAGGTCTAAGGTGAATGATATTTAATAAAAAGTTAATAATGTGTTAATTGCATTTTATAACTTAGCTTTCAAAGAATTACATTACTGTATACTATCTCATAATTGGAGAAACTGTGTATCGGCTCATCATATCATCACAGGTGAGTATTTTTTAAAAAATGTTTCTAATACTATTTATGAATATTTCTGTAATACTGTACACCATACAAATTTTATAATGATTCATTCATTAGTGTATAGGCTAGGCTACCGTCTACCACGAGGCAATGGTATCCATCACACTAGGCTACCATAAAGCAATCATATTGCTGCTTCTCTGCTCTCAGAGCATGACTGTTACACCTGTAAATAAATATGAATATCTTTTTCACGTTCTCTTTTCATTTTGAGTTCTAGTGTTAGTAATATGCAAAACATCTACAGTGTTTTGCGTTCTATAAGACAATCGATGT
The DNA here is from genome assembly GCF_008692025.1 of Phocoena sinus. NCBI lineage: Eukaryota > Metazoa > Chordata > Mammalia > Artiodactyla > Phocoenidae > Phocoena > Phocoena sinus. The sequence continues at coordinate 62,126,882 of NC_045780.1, read as the reverse complement.
AGGTACTGACAGAAAGACGATTCATCTTGTAAACAGAGGAAGTAAACTTACAGTATTGATAAATACAGTATGGATAAAGAACAGTAGTATATATGTACTTCCTGTTCCTTAGGATTTTCTTAATAACATTTTCTTTTCTCTACATATCTTCATTGTAAGAATATAGCATACGATACATAAGACATAACAAAATATGTGTTAATCGACTCATCAGTAAGGCGTCTGGCCAACAGCAGGCTATTGTAAGTTAAGTTATAGGGGAGTTGAAAATCATATGCAGATTTTTGACCACGTGAGGGGCCAGCACCTCAACCTCCATGTTGTTTAAGGGTTAACTGTATTTGTTTTTCACTTCCTTATGATCCTGAGGATTTTGTGGAATCCAGGCATATAACTGGATATAGAAACAACTTTTAAAACCATGTATTTTTTATAAAGATAAATGCTTAACAAACAACTAACTCCATTCTCAAAGAGCTGCTCTACTGGGGTTTGTGTTTCATTAGCACTGATTTTGGCAACTCTGAATGCTCTTCTCAGAGAGCAGTTCTCTGGGTAGAAAGCCTAGGCCAACCCTCACAGGCCCTTTGGGAAAGTATGTGAGTGCATGTGTGTGGAGTATATGTGTGCCTGTGTGTCTTGGGGTTTGTAAAAGTCACTGCACACCGATTTTATGCCATCCACTGAACCATGTTCTTTACATGAATTATCTTTCTATATAGAAACAAAAAATCTCACGTTATTACTTTGAATTCTAAGAAGTTGAGTTGGCAGGCTTCAGCTTTCAGAAGGACATACATTATATATAAAACCAGCATAAGATGACCTTGAAAGGTGAGGAGATAGTTGACTGGTTAGGGACTTTCACTTAAGAAGAATGCCATGGCAGTGACTCCCTGGGTTTTCTTTTGACCTCACCTATCCAGCCTGACTGCTGAAAAATGCAGAAATGCCAGCAAACAGAAATGCTAACAGACAACACACACACACACACACACACACACACACACACACACACAGAGTCCCAAGAAAAGCCTCTTTACCGAAGGACAATACTTAGGCAGCCTAACAAGACAGAAAATATTTAGATAATAACAGCTCCACCAGCAAAGGCCAATGGGATCCTAGATTTCTCCCATTGCCAGGTTGTAGTGAGGTGCACCTACCACTTACCCTGGTCCTGATAGTGTAACAGAAAGCTGAGTGGGAAGCCGAGCTTTCATCCCTGCCAGGAAGGAATGAGCCTCTACACCCCTACCACCAGTACTATCCCTGCTACAGTGTAAGAGGAGACCCCATAGGATGCCCTGGGGACCCCCCACCAACCAGCAGCACCATGCCACCTTCCCCTCCCCCTTCTAGGGTCATGTCAGTGAAGGCTTAGGGGAGTCAGGACTTTTACCACTGTCCAGAAGTAATGAAGCCACCGCTACCCCCATGATGAATGTGGAGGCCACAGAGAGAGCTGCCCCTCCCAGACAGGGTGATATTACTGGAAATCTCGTGACATCTAGAACTCCCATCCCTAAGGCTGAAGTAAGAAGGAGCCCCTTTGTCTGCTGAAGCTGCAGACCAGATGGCTTAAGCAACAGAAATGTATTTTCTCACAGTTCTGGGGGGTGGAATGTCTAAGATCAAGGTGTGGGCAGATTTATTTAGGTTCGTAGTGAGGCCTTTCTCCCTGACTTGCAGATGGCAACCTCCTCACCATGTCCTCACATGGCTGACAGACAGCTGCTCATGCCTTTTTCTTATGAGGACACTAATCCCATCCATCATGAGGGCACCACCCTCATTACCTCATCTAGAGGTAATTATGCTCTAAAGGCCCTACCTCCAAATACCATCACATTGGCAATTAGGGCTTCACAACAGGAATTTGAGGGGACACAAACACTCATTCTATAACACTATCACACCACAGAAGACAGTGGAGGCTGAGAGGGGAAAGTGTACTTCCACTCTCCCTTAATAAGGCAGCTTTCACTTCCCTTGACAAAGTAGTTTCAAAGGAGACCTGCTTTAAAAAGATCCTTTAAGTAAGCTCTGCATAGCATAACAGCCCCAAAGTCCAAGTTTTTGGAAACCACTTGAAATATCAAGATCTAGAAAAGTCTCAAAGTGATTGGAAAAAAATAATCAACAGATGACAATGTAGTAATGACACCGATGATACAATTATCTGATAAGGATTTTAAAGCAGCCATCCTAAGCCTGTTTCAATGAACAATTATGAAGATATTTGAAAAGAGATAAAAATATACAAAGTCTCACCAAAGAAACAGCAAGTCTCAGAAAAGAAAGAGAATATATAAAGAAGAGCCAAAAGACCACTGCACAATAGCAGAATACAATAATTGAAATAAAGAACTTAATGAATGGATTCAATGGAGGGAATGGAGGGAAAAATAAGTGGACATCAGAAAATAACACAATCCAACTGTTTCAGGAATGAACTAAAAAAAAAAAAAACACAATCAGAACAACAAAGATAAACACCTGGTAATACGATGTCAAGTTATTCTATCATCTCCTACTGCTTCCCGACTGGCAGCATCATTAGTGCCTAGAGGCAGATCTGGGACTAAGATGGCTACTAATAGATAAGTTCACACAGCCTTCAAAATGTAAATCAAAATTCAATATTTTACAAAGTTCAGATTTCCTTGGGAAACATGATGGGGGATTTATGTTCTGTCATATTTATCAGGAAGGGGCAGTTCTTGACTTTTACTTTTCCGTTCAGGAAAGTTTAAGGTATTACAGACAAGGAACGGCATAGTTTTTATTTTGGATAATGATTTTTTTACATGTTAACAGCTACAAATTTTTGATCACACACTAATATATTTATACTCATTGACCAATCCATCTACTGAATAGAGGTAGGGGAGGAGAAGAGAAGAAATTAACTACAACTTACTGGGTCCTATCACATCCTGGATACAAGGCAATGTTTTGCACATATTCTGCCATCTAATGGTGGGAGATCTTTGCTTATAACTTGTCCATTATATACATAATCTGTTTAAAGAACAGTATGCTTTAGAATATATTTTATGGTGACAAAAGTTTACCCTATATATTGTAAATAAAAATAAAATTGTTGGGCTTCCCTGGTGGCGCAGTGGTTGAGAATCCGCCTGCCGATGCAGGGGACACGGGTTCGTGCCCTGGTCTGGGAAGATCCCACATGCCGTGGAGCGGCTGGGCCTGTGAGCCATGGCCGCTGAGCCTGTGCGCCCGGAGCCTGTGCTCCGCAACAGGAGAGGCCACAACAGTGAGAGGCCCGCATACCACAAAAAAAATAAAATAAAATAAAATAAAATAAAATAAAATTGTTAAAGGAAGATATAATAAAGAGCTATGGATGTCTTTCCAGAAAACCAACAACTTTTTGACATATTTGTTCCTGATATATTTTTAAGAAATAAAGTATTACAAGTTGTATTTATGTGCGCAGGCAGCCATGACAGAATGCCACAGACTGAGTGCCTTCAGCAACAGAAATTTATTTTCTCACAGTTCTGGAGGTTAGAAGTCTAAGATCAAGGTATAAGCAGGTTTGGTTTCTTCTGAGGCCTTGCCCCTTAGTTTGTAGACAGCCACCTTCTCACTGTGTCCTCACATGGTCTTTCTTCTGTGCCTGCTCATGTCTGTGTCCTAAATCTCCTCTTTTTACAAGGACACTAGTCATATTGGATTAGGGCTCATCATAGGACCTCATTTTACTTTATTTACCTCTTCTGAAGGCCCTATATTAAAATATAGTCACATTCTGAAGTACTGGGGACATGAATTGTGTCCACATGAATTGTGGAGGGGAGGCAAAATTCAGTTTATAACAAAGGTGCAGTTGCAAAATCCAATTAACCCTCCCCCAATCAACATTTTTTTCTCACTAGATGAAAGATTTATCCTGATGTTCATTATTTAATCAACTAATATTTATTCAATGTCTATATAGAATTTACCATTCTATGTATTAGAAAATAATAGTATTAAAACAGGCAAAAAGCTATACATTTATGTGGCTTAAACTTACTTGGGGAGAGAGGCAGAAAATAAATATGTACAATGTATAGCATATTAAGTAGTGATAAATATTATGGAAATATTTTTTAAAAGCAGCCAATTAGGACAGAGAATGGACAGGGTGCAATCTCAGATAGGGTTATTTTAGTCCTCACCAAGAAAATGGTATTTGATAAAGATCTGAGAAAGGTGAGTAAATATTCTAAGCTTTCATATATATACATATATATGTCTCTACATTGTCTATTACATTTGCTGGTATCTATAAAGTACTCTATGTTTTTAAAATTATATAAGGGAATTTCAACCTCTGACCATGAGGGAGTAAGTGGACCTGGAATAGTCCTCCTGACATAAATAAATATCTATGAAATGATTATTTTAAACTTAAAAAATAGACAACACAGGACTTTGATCTCTAAGAAAAGGTAAACTGAAAGGTGACTCCTGTGATTGGCTTGGCTCTCTGCCTGGAAGAACCTTGCAGAAAGTGGTTCGGGAATGTGCTTCCCAAGTGAAGTATGATAACCTTAATGAGTTGAAGAGACAAAGATGATAGTTTGGGGAGGTAGAGGTTTCTGAAATTTTCATAGAGGGGTCAGAAAGTGGAGCACTCCAAGGAGAAATACCCCCAGAAACCTCTATAGGGATCCCCTTGATTCAGCTGCTGAATACTAAGTGCATGTGTGTAGGATGAAATCCACCTGCCTGGGCAAGAATAACTGGGGAGGTGTGAACCGAGTAATCTCAACATTCTGACCTTCCATAGAGGAGAGTTCTCACTGAATGTTGGTAGAGTCCCCAGAGATGTCACCTTAGTTGTAGAACTAAACTGGCCTCAGGGTAAAGGCTATTTGGGACCCAAAATAACAAAGCTTAAAAACAAGGCTTGAAGAAAATCAAGCTAATCTCTAAGCAATGAACTGCTTCCCAAACAAAACCTATCCATAAAAAAAAAAAAGACAATTCAGCACTCAACTGCATCGAATACAACAACCTGTACCAAATAAAAATTACTAAACATGCCAAGAAGCAAGAAAGTGTGACTTTTAATAAAGAGAAATTTCATTCAGTAGAATCAAAACCAGAAATTACAAAGATAGTATTATTAACAGATGGGAACCTTAAAATAGCTGTTATAAAACTGTTCATGTAGTTAAAGGAAAACATGAACATAATTAGGCAAGAAATGGAATATACAAAAAAGTAATCAGATGAAACATCCACAGATGAAATTAATGTCTGAAATAAATAATTCACTAGATTAAAAGCATATTAGATACAGAAGAAAAGATTTGTGCATTTGAAGGCATAGCAGTAGAAACCATCCAAACTGAATCACAGAAAGAAAAAAAAAGTGAACAAAGCACACTGACCTGTGAGACAATATAAAACTGTACAACATGTGTGGAAATTGCAGTTTCAGAGGGAGAAGTGGGGTGGGGGACCAAAGAAAATATGTGAAGAAGTAATGTGAGAAAACTTTCCAAATTTGATGAAAACTATAAGCTCACAGATCCAAGCTCAGCAGACCCCCAAGCAAAATAAACACACAAAAAACTACCAAGGCACATCACAATCAAATTGTTGAAAATCAGTTAGAAAATAAAAATTTTGAAAGCAACCAGAAAAAAACAAAAACACTTTTTATGAGGAAGAACAAAGATAAGAATTACTGCAGATTTCTTTCTCAGAAAACAATTTAAGTCAGAAGAAAATGGAAGTATGTAATCAAATAGAATCCTATTCTTAGCAAAAAAAATAAAAAAACTCCTTCCAAAATTAAGGCCAAAAAAATATTTTTTTTCAATCAAATAAAAGCTGGGAGAATTTACTACCATCAAACATACACTATAAGCACTATTAAGAGAGGTTTCTTCATGGGGAAGGAAAATGATACCAGATGGAAACTTTGATCTACACAAAGGAATAAAAAGTCCGAAATGTCAAATCTGACCGTAAATATAAAGGTTTTCTTCTAATTTATTATGTCTTTTAATAGATAATTTACTGTTTAAAGCAAAACTAATGGGGAGGGATAATTTAGGAGTTTAGGATTAACATATACACACTACTACTATAAAACAGATAACCAACAAGGACCTACTGTATAGCACAGTGGACTCTAGTCAATATTTTGTAACAACCTATTAGGGAAAAGAATCTGAAAAAGAATATATATATTCACATATGTATACCTGAATTACTTTGTTGTACACCTGAAACTAACACAACATTGTAAATCAACTATACTTCAATTAAAAAAAAAACCTAGTAGCAATGTAGTATAGGGTTTATAATATATGTAGAAGGAAATTGTATGACAAGAACAAGGCCAGGAAGGGGAAATAAATAATTCAATTATAAATCTCTTATACTATTTGTGATGTGATATATTACATAAAATAGCGTGGGATAAGTTTAAATGCCTATTTTTTTCTTGAACAAACATTTTTTAAGTTGTATAGGTAAAAAGCTAATAGCATAGAAAAATGAAAAGGAGGAAAAGAGCAACAAAAATAAATTAAAAAGGGGAAATCAAATAGGAGGATTATAATTTTAAACTCAGCTATAGCAATAACCACATTAAAATTAATGGTTAAAAATGCTAGTTAAAAAGCAGAGATTGGCAAATTGTATTTTAAAGGACAAACAAAATACTGCTTAAAATACATAAAATCTAATATAGAGACAGAGATAAGTCTAGTATTAACAATAGTTAAACATCAGTGAAAAGGTAATTATAAGAAAGCTGGGGCAGCTCTTCAGACAAATTATACTTCAAAACATGGACAGTTAGAAGGGATAAACGAGACTCTTCATAATGATGAAAGGGTAAATTCATCAGGAACACATACTGATCCTAAATTTGTATGAACCTAACATTAGAACTTCAAAATGCACAAGACAAAAGCTAATGATTGGGAAAACACACAAAACCACAACTCTAATTGGAGATTTCAACATTTCTCTCTCATTAATTGATAGAAAATGGTTTGATAAGATATAAAAAACTTGGCCTCATAGCTATTTACAGAACACTCCTCTGAGGACAGCAGAATACATGTTGTTTTCAGGAACACATAGAACAGTCATTGAGATGGATTATATGCAGGGCGATTTGACCAACTGAAAGGATTGATATCATACAGAATATGTTGCATGGCTACAAGAAAATTAAAAATAAATTAATTGCAGAGAGATTACTAGGAAATCCCCAAGTATCTGAAAGCAGTTCTTTTCTAAGCAAATATAAATGAAGAGGGATTATAAGGAAAACACAGAAAATTTTGAAATGAATATGAAAAGACATCAAAATGTATAGAATTAAGCCAAAGCCACACTTAGAAGGAAAAGTATTACATTATTTTATTAAAAGAGGAGAAAGGTAGAATGTGAGTTAATTCTTCATTGCCCCAGTATAGAATTGGTTGATATTTTTTTTAAATAAATAATTAAGAAAAAGTTTATAAAAATTAATACATATATTTTGACTGTTTTTCATATATATGTATATGAAAAATAGCTAACTATATGAAAAACAGCTGAAACTATTGAAAAAGAATACTTTTTTATAAGCATGTTAGTATCGTTTGAATTTTAAACCACATACATATACTAGTTTGAAAAAAGCAATGAAATAATGGGTAAGTCCCCTTTTTCCAGAAAATTTCAGTGTTTTTATTATTATTAATTAGAAAGCAAGTGATAACATGGCAACAAATACAAGTGTAGTATCAATGAATATTTCCCTTTCCCTTTAAAATATATGTGCTAACCTGACCGTTAGGTAGTGTATAAATAAATAAAAACCTATCATATACGGATATACAGAGTAGACTGTGAAAACTGCTAAGTGTAGCTTCTCTGGCATGAAATGTACACACATTGCATTTATGGTTTAACAGTCATATACGGCATAAAATTGCATACTAGCATAAAAAATTCCCTCTATCACGTTAAATATGTCAAGATAAATTAAGACAAATTCAAGTATTAATGCTTGATTAAACAATATGAAGTCATTTTATTAAAATACAATTCATAACATCCAAAACTATGTATGCTACGATAACAAAAATACTGTGTGATAAAACAAAGTCAATTAACAAATGAGAAGATCATGCAAAGTCAGTCAGCTTAATCATTCGATAAGGCTACTGACACATAAATTAATCAAAGGATGTACTCTATTACCTGTGTGTGTGTGTGTGTGCGCGCGCGCACGCGTTTGTGTACAAGGCTGCATCTCCATGTGTGAGTGTCTCACTCCCTTAATTTTCATAATCTGAAACGGTGTAAAGCCCACTGAAAAATGCAGGGATCTTTGATAGTAAGACATTTCTAGATCAAGGAAGTTCTCTTTGTAACTATCTTAGAGAAACATGCTTTCCACTACATTTAACACCAGATCAAGAGCTTACTTGGATATGAATCTGCAGTGGAAGAGAAATCATAGCCTGGTGGAAGACAAAAGCAAGTAGCAAGGCACTTTTGTACTAGACAAATAGAGTTTCAAGAACTCTTCAAGCCAAATGGAAATCAATACCTTTTTACTTTTTAAAAACACACAATTTCTTAACCTTAGAGAGTGCTAATAGCTTATCACAGAAGGACAGCTTTTCCAAATGAACCAACTAGAGTTTATTTAGGAAACATTCTTACATTTCACAGAAATCATTTTAGGAGGCAAAGACTAGCAAAAATGTATATTGGCATCATTTCTATATATTTAGTTATCATTTGTCCACTTAAATTATTTTGGTATTCTTTCCAATTTTAGTTCTGATGATTGCTCCAGAATATGGCATCATTTTGAACACAAAGAAGACAGAAAATGCTATTCTATGGTGTTTGCACATTTTTCATAAAGAGCAGTAAACATTAAATAGTTATAAAACACAGATGCAGTGGGCTAAAATTTGCCCTTCACAGGGTGTCACTGGACTAGGTATTTCTCAGCGTGACAAAATTAGAAAGGAAAAAGCCTTTCCCTCAGGTATGATATGGGTGCTCATCATAGACCTTTGTGGGTCCTCATAGTTATAAGAAGTGTTTATCAGACCACTTCTAGTTTCTCTGGGAATACACAAGTGTGTTCACCATTTGAGAGTGATATTTTTTCTACTGGCTACTAGTAACTAAATCAGTGGCATTTAAAAGCTCTTTCCTATGAGTGACGCAAACCCACCAAATATTCCAATATCGTTGTCATTCATTCATTCGTTTATTCAACAACTATTTGTTGATTACAAATTCTAGGCTAGACAGTGCAGAAGATGCAGTAGTAAACACGATGGGCAATGTTCCTGCTTTCTTGGAACTTATATTCTAGTAAGGAGACATAAATAATCAAATAAGGTACATATGTGTAGAACTTATTTATAATAATAAGATTATATACACACACACACACATATATGTAAAGGGTGATACATACTAGAGATAAAAATAAGGGATAGGAGTAGGATAAGAATATTGAGAGGAGAGGGGATAACATTTTTTAAAGTGTGGTTATGTGCAACATCCCTGAGAATGCTATATTGGGGTAAAGACCTATAGAGCTTGAGGATATAAGTGTAGGAAATGCGGAATGAAGAGGGTTCTAGGCAGAAGGGAAGGACAACCAAGGCAAAGACTCTATGGTGGAAGAAGGCTGGGCAGGGGAGTGGTTTGAGCAACAGTTGAGTATTTAACTTCTAGTTGCAATGGATTTAAACACAAATAAAAGTCAAGGTTAGATTTTTCCTGATAGTCTCAAGGCTCATGGTGGTATGTAATTGTCAGTATTTTGTCAAGTACAAGAAATTTCTGGGGCTCCATCTCTATCCCTTTTGATGGAATTGTGGAAGCCAGTGAAGGGAAATCTTAGCCCAGGGGAGCTCTGCTTTCCTTTGCAGGATTTGTACATAAAGGTAACTTATGCTAAATTTGTGACAATATTCTTTTGAGTAGCAACTCTGTTTTAAACCATGACTCCTTGATTGTATACAGACACATATACCTTTGTAGATAAGCAGTCATATTTGCATGGCCAGCCATACTGTCATTACTAAGGGAACAAGAAAAATCAAATATTTGAGAAAATAGAGTCAACAAAATAGTCTTTATATTAAGGCAATCCTGAGATGTATGTACTGTACAAAAAAAAGAAAAACTGGGTCAGCTAAATTATCAGTTTGTTGTTCAAAATTCTAATGATATTTATGGTATATAGTTCATGAAACTCTTAGTGAGTTGGTAGGAGAGCCTTTTAATTTCATAATCCACTTCTGGCAGCAGTAAGAGATTATGAGAGGCTTGTTTTTAATCTTCTCACAGATCAGATTTAGTGATTTTAATTTTCTCTCCTTCTGTGGTCCTATTACCAGAATTCTGAGGTGTAACATTTCATCAATACAGATCAAGACCGCTCATGACTTATTGCTTTATTATTCACAGTAAATGTGAAAGATAGCTGTTGTTTCTCTCTTTTTTTCCTACCTGTCTAATAACCAAGGAAAGGCGGGAATTGAATTATAGCAAAAAAAGTAATAAAATACAGATTTGATGTGCACTATTGCAATAAAGATTAAATACTTAAACTGATTGAAACAAACTTTTTAATGCATCCATTTAATGTACAATTTAGCCTTACTGGATTTGATATACTGACAACCTATAATTTGTCAAATGTCATGTTTGGATACAAACTCCTGTATATAGAACTACACGAATTTTTTAATTGAAGTATAGTTGATGTACAATGTTATATAAGTTACAGGTATACAATATAGTGATTCAGAATTTTTAACAGTTATATTCCATTTACAGTTATTATAAAATATTGGCTATATTCCCCAGCTGTACAAAATTTTATATGTAATAGTTTTGCACCTTATTTTATATGTAATAGTTTGTACCTCTTATTCCCCTACCCCTATATCTTCCCTCCCCCTTCCCTCTCCCTACTGGTAACCACCAGTTTGTTCTCTATACCTGTGAGTCTCCTTCTTTTTTGTTTTATTCACTAGTTTGTTGTATTTTTTAGACTCCACATGTAAGTGATATCATACATATTTGTCTTTCCTTGTCTGACTCATTTCACTTAGCAAAATACCCTCCAAATCCATCCATGGTGCTGCAAGTGGCAAAATTTCATTCTTTCTTATGGCTGAGTAGAGAAAACAAATGTCCTTACACTGAAAAAGAAATCTGGATCACACTGCAAGTTTCTGATGTTCTATGGACTGGAGTGAAAACTAGGTGCGTATGTACAATGTCAGATTTTGTCATTTTTTTCTGCCACATTTAAAGTGTGTTAAACACCTCAGAGTTTCCCACTGTTCCATGTCAGTGTTCTTAAATGCTTTACTTTGTTACTAAGTAACAACAAAGCAGACAACTGTGCTTGCGAGGGAGTCACCCTTCCATCCACCAGGTAGATTGTGCCTCTGGATGGCTTAGGGAACGGGGTACAAGGAAGAGCTCCCAGCTCCTAGAAACCCAGTAGAGAAAGTCTCCATCTTTGCTTTTATAGACATTGAGAGGAATATCAGCCAGTGGAATTGTCTCTGTTTTGATCCTTTTTGAAAGTTTTTTGTTTGTTTATTTTGGTTTTTTTTGCGGTACGTGGGCCTCTCACTGTTGTGGCCTCTCCCGTTGCGGAGCACAGTCTCCGGACGCGCAGGCTCAGTGGCCATGGCTCACGGGCCCAGCCGCTCCGCGGCATGTGGGATCTTCCCGGACCGGGGCGCGAACTCGTGTCCCCTGCATCGTCAGGCAGACTCTCAACCACTGCACCACCAGGGAAGCCCTGAAAGTTTTTTGATTCTCCTTTATGTGTTCCATTCCTATTTCTTTTCTTGTTTACCTTAAATACAACACTGCTTATTTGGATTGGTACTTTTATTATTCTTTCAGTACTTTCGTGCTCTCTTTTTATGTGCTTATTTAGATTTATCTTTCTGTTTCTAGTCTTTATCACATGTTATGATGAAGACTTATTTTCCCCTCCAAAATACCCAACAAAATGTTGGTGGTGTCTGTGTTGGTTTTCATCCTGCAGTAGTATCTCTTGCTCTTTGTAGGACACTATGGCTTACTGATTCCTGTCCTTTTCTGGGAATTTTGTGTCCTGATATGAGTTTTCATTAAAAACAGGGTATTTTAATTCCTTTGAGGACAAGAATAAAATTTCTGATTGGCAGTCAAGGTGAAAATGAATTACTTGCTCTGGAGCAGAATCGCAGGGTAATGACAATACTATTCCATCCTGCCAACCTCTTGATTCTTGCTGTGCAGAAGCAGTCCTTTTTTAACCCCTCCTTCCCTGTGTCCTTAGAAAATACACAGGTATCTATCTGTGAGTCCCTCCCAGCAACAGAGTCAGTATTTTGTCAGTTGCTCCAGAGTTTTCCGAAAGCATTCATAGCAAAAGAAGGGAAGAAAAAGAAAAAGGAAAGAAAAAGAAAAAGAAAAACTACCACCTTTCATATCAGTACAAAGTTTTAGGGAAGAAAACAGACACAGGATACAAAAATGTGTATTCTTTTTTGTCCACAGCTAATTTTGGAATATTATGCCATATCTTCACCTATGCAAAAAACTTAAGACCTATGTTCTAAATCTCACAAATGTATAAAATGGATGTCAAAAGTAGGAAGGCAAAGATAATTCACATCAGGTTGATTAAATGCTGGAAATGTTTCCATAGAATGGAGATATATATATATATATATATATACACATACATTAATATGCATGTATATACATATATTTAATTTGAATATGTATATTTTTCATATTTTGATATCAGGCTGACCATGTGAATTCAAGATCATCATTATCCAATCTGAAGGACGAGCAACTATGCTAAGATGCATTTGGTAGAAAAGTATGTGTCATTAGTATTCAATCCCTAAATGTCCTTATAAATTAATTTTACTTTCAACTATTCATTATTGCAATAAGTAAAACCGATTGTTTTAAAAGGCCCTATACCTTCATTTAAATGTTTTATTATGGGCATAAAAATAAAATATCATCAAATCTAAGTTAACTGAATTTTCATAATACCTTTTAAATTTAAATTCATTTTTCTTTATATCAAGTATTAAACACTTTTAATTACCACAATGGCCATTTTTTTCTAAAAATGTACTCTAAATTGATCTCTAGGCATTTCATTATTAGTAGCAACATATTCCTTTTATTTTTATGTCCTAGTGGATTATGATATCTCTTCCAAAATACAGGCAACACAGGGATTTGGAAAAAAATTTAAGAATAATAATATTAAATAAAACTACTTAATTAGTATTAGAATTCTGACATATTAACTGCAATCACACATTTAATTATCACCATTGGCTTTAAAATAACTCTTGGCATAGATATTCTTTAGCACAAAGCCAAAATGCATAATAAAGTTTACAGAATGAAACAAAACGTCTTCCCCAGTAATACAAGCATATAAGAAGTTAATTTCCCCAAGACTTCTGTTTTTCAAGTAACTCACTTGTGTATAGTCAAGAAATTCTTTCAAGGGGGATGAATATAAATCATATAATACTACTAACAACTTCACTTTCAATGTCTTTGCTTAAAATAAGCAAGCCATGATATGACTTTAATTCTGGAGTTGCAAAGCTGAACACGATCAAACAGAGTTATATTTTGGTTATCAAGGAAGACGTGTACTAAAAGGACGACACGTGGAAGGCGCTGCTCTGGGTGAGGTGAACGCTTACAGAGGTAAGGTAGACTCTTCATTTATTTTACCTCAACACTGTGTAATTGTCATCCAGTCCACCTGTACCGCTTTCTCAGTGCTCTGGTTAACCACATGGTATGGTTAACCTGAGAACATCTAGAAATGGTACAGTGTAACATTGCCTAGCATTACATACATTGTTCTCTATTGCTCAAGTCCAAAACTTATGAAATTTGTAGCTCCTCTAAGTTTCAGAGGCATGCTAAACATCAGGAAATCCTGCCGCTTAATATTCTTGCTACCTACCAGTGTCTGAAAATGTGCTAAACATCTCCCTTTGGTTACAATCTACGTACTCCCCAAAGGATTCCAGCCAACCAGCAGAGCACTCAAACAGCACTTTTATCTGTGTTACAAAGAAAGTGAATTACAGCACATTCCATTAGGGAACTAATATGTATTTGAAGCTGTTCTAGACCTAGCTGAGCACAATACCATCAACAATACTGGAAATTCTTATAACCTTTCAAACAGTGACTGCAATTTTAGGTAAATTAAGTAATAAAGATACTTGAACAACGTACCAGTTTGGAGAAAACGCTAAAAAATGTGAGTCTTACATAAAGGCTTAAAGAATAAAATATTTTTATTTGAAAAACAGTTGAATCTCAAAAATGTAAAGCTAGTAGTCATATCTCATTGTGCCTGTTTTTTCTATCCAGGTATAATAGATTTTAAAAACTCACACGTGCACGTCAGTGATTTGGAAAAACCACACCTTTATGTAAATGCACACTTTTAAGAATTTTCTTTTGAGAGTAAAAGAAATGAAAATGACTACACTGGAATAGCAACAGCATACCTAAGCATGTTCCCACCAGACTGGAACAGATGGTTGTTATTATTGTCTTTAAAACTTTTTATTCATGGATTACATTCTTGAAAATGTTAGGTCTGATTTCATCTTCAAGAATATAAGCTCCTTGAAAATTAAGCCTGTTTTATAAAGATAACTGGCCAGTAAAAATAACTTACATTTGGATGTACATTCATATGCCTTATAATTTAATTTTCATAATAATTCCCTGAATTTTTCTCTTGCTCAAGTGCAAAAGGCAGGATTTAGGAAAAAAAACAAAACAAAACTGTCACTTGTCCAATGTTGCCCCAATAAAATAAAGAGCAGGGATGTAATCTACATGTTTTGGTGCTATGATCATGTCATTTCATTTATACATAATTCTAAAATACAATTAAATTAAAAGAAGTAAATTCTTGCAAATATGATGAGACTGGCAATCTAGGGACTACTCTTACAGTTAACTGAATAAGGAGGCTGGGATGGATTTTCATAGCAAATGGATAAAAAGGGAGCACATTATTTACTGACTCTAGTGTCTGGGTATTCATTTTGCTTCTTGGTAAAGGTTTCAGTCTCCACCTAATCTATTTGAAATAGAAAAACATCACCGATCTCCAAGTAAATAACACCTCTGATCCCAAGGGAAAGGGGAAGATGTGAACACACCAACTAAGGAAAATATAATTGTGAAGTAACTTTTTAAAGAAATCAAGATAATAAAATTATCCCATTTCTCCCTCCTTGAGGTTGAAATTGATAATGTAATTGTAGTCACAGTAATTTAATTAATTTAATTAACTTTAAAATATCTTTTGAAGCGATATTTTTACCTTCGCACCTTCTGAAACTGAATGTGTTTATAGATCAACTGTTATTAGGCACCATGAATTTAAATGGTAATTCCCTGAATTAAGCTTGACTAGTTGGATGTTTAATGGCATTACAAATAAAATATTAAAATATTATTTTGATGCACTGAAGAAAAAATGAGATTCTTCATGAAACTGGATTACATGTGTCTCTGATCAAAGAAGATAACTTATTTCATAGAGAAAATTCAACTGCCAGCCATAGCAGAGATGCAAAGTCTAGGTTAAAGGGGAATAATAAGTATTGCCAAAATTAGAATTTGCAGAGCATATTGGACTAAAATCTGTCTTTTATTGAAGTTCTTGATAGCTCTAGTTAAAAAAAAAAGATTCTGGGGAGACTATTTGACTGTACTTGGGCCATGTGCCTATTCCTCAAACAATCACTTAGACGGTGCTTAGATTGATGGGGCACTTTGAATGGATGGTCCAGTCATACACTCAACTTAGTGATGCTTAGTGGTCTTAATTTTTCTCACAACAGGACCAGCAAAAAATAATATGTTCTCATTACAGAATGTGACCTCAGTCGTTATATTTTATTGCTATTTTCATAAATTTCAAGTCAAATATACAAATATTATCCTCTCTAGAAGTCAGCCTATATATATATACACCTGCATAAAAACTGAGCTACCTGACCAACATACTCGAAAATCATGAAACCAAGAGTGAGAGGATTTATATAAGCTTTATATATCACAGAATCCAATTTAAGCCTTTTCCCATTTATGTGTTGCTCATGTCATGTAATTACATGTAAAACCTCATTTTGGGGAGTACTAATTCTGGTAATGGTGAACTAGCTAATTCAGACCAACCTTTTTTTGATGGAAAAAAAAAAATAGAGGGCTTTCCTGGTGGCGCAGTGGTTGAGAGTCCACCTGCTGATGCAGGGGACATGGGTTCATGCCCCGGTCCGGGAAGATCCCACATGCCGTGGAGCAGCTGGGCCCGTGAGCCATGGCCACTGAGCCTATGCGTCCGGAGACTGTGCTCCACAACAGGAGAGGCCACAACAGTGAAAGGCCCGCGTAAAGCAAAAAGAAAACCTAGACTAATTGTTTTTTTAAACCATTTATAAGGCACCAAAGTGTTAATGCAGTGAACAACAGTATTAGACCAAGATCAGGAAAGAGAAAGAAACTCAAGGATGTGAACCTGGTCTGTCGGCCACTTTTCTCCTAGGGCCCTTTTCTGAGTTCCTTAAAGGCACTGAGAGGCTGAAAAGAATTTTTGGCAGACTCTCAGGAATAGAGTTCAAAAATTGTAGTACAAGGGCAATGAGGAGTGGGCAATCTAAGCTAATCTTTGGTTTGGGCTCGCACAGAACTACACAGTCCTTGTGGGTATTGAAGACCATCTTTAATTAGCTGATCCCATCATAGCAGATTAAGAAGATCCTGGATTGCTTAATATCCCTAGATACCTTCTACAAGCGAATATAAATCTTCTCTGGAGGATGAAAAAATTTACCACTGGCCTGAAACCACTTCAAAAATATTCCAAATAAACAACTTGCAAAAACAATTTAAAAAACAATTTAACAGGTCCAAAAAACAGGAGATTAAAGTGAGCAGAAAGAACAATGAAAGAAAAGTCAGAGGGGTTCAATAACATAGCCATCGTACACAAATTAAACAACTGTGATTGATACTAAAAAAAAAAGATTAAAAAAAGAATGTAAAGTTGTCAAAGAACAGCAAACTGCAAGATTAGAATATCCATAAGTATGGAGGGAAAAACACTTGGGGGAAAAAACAAAGGAAAGAAAAGAGTGAGAAAGTCTAACATACATGCACTTAAGGCCCTCAGAGATAAAAAAAAAAAAAAAAAAAAACAATGACAAGAAAAGAAATCAGGTAGAAGAAAACCTTGAAGAGATAAAGGTTTAAATTTTTCAAAACTAATTAGACATAAAGTCACAGATGTTTAAAATTCCAGAAACTCCATGTAGGTTAAAAAAAGAAATCTTACTTTAGTCTATAACTGCTGAAATCTAATGACAAAGAGAACAAAATAGAAACAATTATCTTCAAAGGAGAAATGGTCTATAGATGATATCTCAGTGGAAACAACAGAAGCCAACAGACAATGAAATATTTTCAAAGGATTGAAAGTTACCATTAACCTAGAATTCTATACCTAGTGAAAATATCTTTGAAGAATAAAAGTGAAAATTTCTCAGTTCTTGTAGGGTAGTGGTGACTACCTGTATTAGCCAGGGTTCTTCAGAGCAGTAGAATCAATAGGAGATATAAATAGGAGATATAAATGAATCAATAGGAGATATAAATCAATGGAGATACAAATTTCTTCTTATTTATAAGAAGAAAATTATCTTAGAAATTGGCTCATGTGGTTATGAAGCCTGAGAGGTCCCCTGATCTGCCCTCGGTAACACAGAAAACAAGGAAAGCTGGTGGTGTAATTCAGTCTGAGTCTAAAGGCCCCAGAACCAACCAGGGAGCCAATGGTGTAAGTTCTGGTCTGAGTCCAAACAGGAGAACCAGAAGCACCTATGAACAAGGGCAGGGGAAGAGGATGGATGTCTCAGTTGATGCAGAGGGAGAAAATCCCCCTTCATCTGCCTTTTTGTTCTAGTCATGCTGTCAAGTGATTAGATGCTGCCCACCTGCATCAGTGAGGGTGGATCTCTTTACTCAGTTTATTGATTCCAATGCTAATGTCTTCTGGAGACACCCTCATAGACACACCCAGAAATGGTATCTTACCAGCTTTCTGGGCCTAACTTAGCTCAGTCAAGCTGACACATAAAATTAACCGTCACACACACACACACACACACACAAAATTAACCATCACACCACCTAAATATAAATCACACTACTCTTCATTTAAAATGAATACAGATCAACAAGGATAGCAAAGAAAATCGAATAAGGTAAAATAAAAAGCAGTTTCCATGCCCACTGGAAACTAGAAACATGCAAAAAATGTTATAAATTTCAATTCCCACCCAAGTAGAGAATCAAACATCTGAAAGGAGCATCACCTCCAGAGACCACACCAAAACAGAGCCAGGAGTATTACGTGAATAAAAGAGAGCGCAGCAAGGTCCTACTGGTGAAAAATAGAGGTAACATCAGCCAGGGAGGGTCACCCCAAAAAGGAATTGGGGAGAACACTGAGAATACACAGAAAATGCTTAGCAAGAGGGCAGGACCCCTGTTGGTTGTCTCAGCGATGCTCTGCTTCTGGGAGAGAAAGGCTATTTGGAAGGGGAAGGTGTCCCCTGGGATGCTGGTAGTGAAAGGAAAGAAAGAAACAAGATGCCACATTTAAATTCCTATAAAACAAGGCAACATCAAACCATCAGAAAGTAGACTGACTCACCATCACCACACACTTCCCAAGGCATCATCTATTAAACTACAACTTACCATATCAAGAGAAAAGCACGCCCTTGAACTAAAGAGGCAAGTAAGCCACTCTCCTTTTCAGTTTTCTCGTCACTAATATTGTCACCGAGAAGGACACTATGGCCCTATGGAGCCTTCTGGGGACAGACGCCCCTCCCCCATATCCTCTGCTTTAGGTCCTCTCTGAAGTACCTAGATAATAGTATCTGATGTACATATCCTGAATTGTGTTACAGTTGCTAAAACCCCCATCAAATGGAAGAAATTAACTACTTGATGACCATGAGCACATAGCACCCGGATCTACTGACACCTAAAGATTGATAATGTTAATCCCTATGACACAACCGTTACTTCACCATTAACCAGAGAATTGTGCATGAGCCCATCACATACATACCTTGGGATGCCCCACTTTCACCTTGCCTTTAAAAGTGCCTCTAAAAACACCCATCTGGGAGTTCAGGTGTTTCGAGTACTAGCTGCCCTGGACTGCTTGCTTGGGGTCTTACAATAAACGCTGCACTTTCTTCACCGCATCCCAGTGTCAGTAGATTGCCTTTACTGTGCACAGGCGAGTAGACCCAAGTTTTGTTCGGTAACGGTATTTCTGAAGGTATATTGGGTCCCATTTTTATAACTGATAATTTTCTGGAACCTACAATAACAGGTGATTGTATGGTAAAAAGTGGTGGGATGGCTGGGGTGCCTTAAGAAATGAAAGAAGATCTGAATAAATAGAATAATACATCATCTTTACAGATTGAAAGTTTCAACATTTCAAAAGTGTTGATTTTCTTAAAATTAATCCATAAATTCAGTGTAATCCCCATCATGACTCCAACAGGGAGTGTGTATTAAGTGGAAGGGGGGGATTGGCATGGTTTATGAAAGTTACATGTGGAAATGTGTTGTCCAAGATAATCTTGTAGAGCAATGTGAAAGGAGTTTTATCAGATGTCAAGAGTTATTCTACATCTATGGCATTTAATGCAGAATAGTATTAGTGTAGGAATAGAAAACCAGAACAACAGAATGGAATAGTGGGTCTAGAAGTATTAATAGATTCAGCCCTATATGAGCACTAAGTGATCTGTGACAAAGGTTGCCCTGGAGAGCAATAGAGAATGACAGTCTTCAATCAATTGTGCTTGGGCAATGGAATATCCATAGAGAGAAAAAAATTCCGTCTGTTATTTCACACCAAACATAAAATCTTGTAAAAATAAATGTGAAGGCAAAACGATAAAGCTTCCACAAGATAACAAGGGAGAATAACTTCATGATCTTGAGGTACGGAAAGAATTTTTCAATATAACATTTAAAAAATTAACCATAAAGAAAATTATTGTTCCACTTGAGTACATTTAAAGTAAAACTTCTCTTTATTAAAAGTGACCTAGAAGAGAGCGCTAAGGCAAAGCCACAGTGGAAGAAGGTAGATCTATACTACATTTGACTAATAAAGGTCAGGCATCCAAAATGGAAAGGATGTCTACAAACCAACAAGGAAAAAGAGGAAAACCCAACATAAAATGAGCCAGAGAATTAAACAGGAATGTATTAATACAAAAGAAGGCTTCCAGATGGACAATAAACAAATGAGGCGATGCTTCACTCTATAAATAGACAGGGAAATAAAAACTACGTCCAAAATGAGACAGCTCTCCACACCCAAGAACATAGTGAAATTGACAGTCCCATTTATGGGTGAAAATATAAAGCAACTGGAACCATCATACATGCTGATGAATTTGCGAATTAGTACAGTCCCTTTGGGAGGAATTGGCTCTATAATTCAGTGATTCTACCTCTGCATGTACTCAATATGTGTCCACACGTGTACCAAAAAAAAAAAAAAAAAGGAAATGTTCATATTATCCATATTCTTAATAAGTGGTAACATAAACAAACCAAATGCACATTAATAGTAGAAAGGATAAATACTTGTTATTATATTTATATAATGCGATACTATAGAGCAAAAAAAGCAACTTAAGTTTTGCTGCATGCTCTAACACGGATGAATCCCACAAACAAAATGTTCAATGAAAGTAAGCAGACGAAAAAAGAATACACTAAGTGCAATTCCATGTATACAAAGTTTTAAGACAGCTCAATTTAAATTATAGTATTAGAGTTAAAACAGAATTTGTAAGGGGTAGTGATTGAAAGGAAACAAAATGTAGGGGCTTCTATGGGTACTGCTGATGGGTTTTTCATGACCTAGGTGGTAGTTACACAGGTTTTAATTTTGTGACAGTTCATTTAGCTATACATTTTTGGGTTTTACACTTTTTGTATATTTCATAATCAAATATTTTTACTGTTCTAGAAATTCAGTTATGGAGCATTAGCAGAAATAAATCAAGCATTCTTAAGAGTCTAGCTCTGTTACAGCCCAAGACTATAATTCAGCAAGTCCTTCTATGTCCCGTGAGCATGCTTTTTTCCTGAATAAACAGAATCTCTTGCATTTCTGGCAACAAGAATATGGCCTCCTTAGCCTCAAATGCTAATGATGGCCTGAGCCCGAGGGAAGATGGCTGCATGCAGGACCTTGGATCCTAGTGGAGTCTGATTGGAGAGATCTGATCTTTGGCTTTTCTTGCAAGATAGGGTGAGGGCATGAAGAACAGCCTCCTGGTGGATCAGACACATTGGACTATAGGGACTGGTAGATCATAAAAATCTATATAGCCCAGGGATGTGGTCCCCAAGAGAAAAAGAAACATGTGAAGGGGAATGAATGGGAATCTTGGATCCCGACCCTGAATCTTTAAGATTTGGGATTAAAAAGCCTTCAAGTGACACAACTCAAGGAGGTAGATATGCCCACAATTCAGTCTGGATAATGATGCACAAAAAAGTTAGCCATCTTCTAAGATTACACATTTAGTAGGTGGTAGGGCCTGTCGGTCTCACTCAGGGCCTACATGTTTAACCACATCCCTTAATGTCTCTCTTACATTCACATACCTGATGTGACTTACTGTACAGGAAACTGTGTAAGGAGCTGAGAATTTTACATATGATGAAAGTTAATTATGTACCAGTGACCTAGACCTGTATGAACTTATTGACCAATTTACAACCCCAAATGAGTTAATATGCAGCAAAAATAATAATGCCAACAAAAAAGTGTTCTAAAATTATTTACATAGAAATAGCATAACATTTGGTGTTATTAGAAATAAAAAATAATACCTAGGATTTTTTTGAATGTTTACTATCTACAGGGCAGTGTTTTGAGCACTTTGCAAGAATAAACTTATTTAAATTTCAGAACAGTTTCATGAGTAAAGTACTATTACTTCACTTATTTTACAGACAAGGGAACAGAAACACATCAATCTTAAGCAATTAGCAGATGTCATACTACCTGTAAGAATTAGGGACACGCTAGTATGATAATCCCCAGGTCCATCTGTGTTGCTGCAAATGGCATTATTTCATTCTTTTTAATGGCTGAGTAATATTCCATTGTATATATGTACCACATCTTCCTTATCCATTCATCTGCTGATGGACATTTACGTTGCTTCCATGTATTGGCTATTTTAAACAGCTCTGCAATGAATGAAGGGGCGCATGTATTCTTTTGAACCATGGTTTTCTCCAGATATATGTCCAGGAGTGGGATTGCTGGATCATATGGTAGCTTTATTTTTAGTTTTTTAAGGAATCTCCATACTGTTCTCCATAGTGGCTGTAACAATTTACATTTCCATCAACACTGTAGGAGGGTTCCCCTTCCTCCACACCCTCTCCAGCATTTATTGTTGGTAGACTTTTTGATGATGGCCATTCTGATTGATGTGAGGTGATATCTCATTGTAGTTTTGATTTGTATTTCTCTAATAATTAGTGATGTTGAGCATCTTTCCATGTGTGTCTTGTTCATCTGTATGTCTTCTTTGGAGAAATGTCTATTTAGATATTCTGCCCATTTTTGTATTGGGTTGGGGGTTCTTTTGATATTGAGGTGCATGAGTCGTTTGTATATTTTGGAGATTAATCCCTTCTTAGTCTCATCCTTTGCAAATATTTTCTCCCATTCTGTTGGTTGTCTTTTCATTTTGTTTATGGTTTCCTTTGCTGTGCAAAAACTTTTGAGTTTAATTGGTCCCATTTGTTTATTTTTGTTTTTATTTGCATTACGCTAGGAGACAGATCAAAAAAGACATTGCTGTGATTTATGTCAAAGACTGTCTTGCCTATGTTTTCCTCTAAGACATTTATAGTATCCCATCTTACATTTAGGTCTTTAATCCATTTTGAGTTTATTTTTGTGTATGGTGTTAGAGAATGGTCTAATTTCATACTTTTACATGTAACTGTCCAGTTTTCCCAGCATCATTTATTGAAGGGACTGTCTTTTCTCCATTGTGTAGTCCTGCCTCTTTTGTCGTAGATTAATTGACCATAGGTGTGTGGGTTTATTTCTGGGCTTTCTATCATTTCCACTGATCTATATTTCTGTTTTTGCACCAGTATCATACTGTCTTGATTACTGTTGCTTTGTAGCATAGTCTGGAGTCAGGGAGCCTGATTCCTCCAGCTCTGTTTTTCTTTATCAAGATTGCTTTGGCTATTCGCAGTCTTTTGTGTCTCCATATCAATTTTAAACTTTTTTGTTCTAATTCTGTGAAAAATGCCACTAGTAATTTAATAGGGATTCACTGAATCTTTAGATTGCCTTGGGTAGTACAGTCATTAAAAAGAATGAAATAATGCCATTGGCAGCAATATTGAGGGACCTGGAGATTATCCTACTAAGTGAAGTAAGTCAGACAGAGAAAGGCAAATATCATATGATATCACTTATCTGTGGAATCTAAAAAAAAAAGATAAAAATGAACTTATTTACAAAACAGAAACAGACTCACAAACTGAGAAAACAAACTTATAGTTACCAAAGGGGAAAGGTGGGAGAGAAGGATAAATTGGGAGTTTGGGATTGACATTTACACACTACTTTATTTAAAATAGATAACCAATGAGGGCTTACTGTATAGTACAGGGAAATCTGCTCAATGCTCTGTAATAACGTAAATGGGAAAAGAACATGAAAAAAAATAGCTATATGTATATGTATAACTGAATCACTTTACTGTATGCCTGAAACTAACACAACATAGTAAATCAACTATAGTCCAATATAAAATAAAAATTAAAAAAAAAGAATTACGGACATGTTTCAGTATCCACTGTATGTCCCCAAACATAACTCTCACTCTCTTTTTAATATTTTTGGACCTAGAATAATCATCTTCAGGCTTCAAAAGATAGCCAGACTATGGTTTAAAAAAGAAGGAGGAGGAAGAGGAAGAAGAAGTGAAATTCAAAATTGATATGGAGTCTGCAAAGTATTACCAAACTCATTTAAAGGAAGTTAAGTTTCTGGGTCATAACACTGCCAACTAAAGACCAAGAAAACAAATGCACAAATTTGAAGTTCTAATAGACAATAAAAGAAATTCCAAAAGATCTAGCGGTAGCTTCATTTTTAAAACATAAGAGAGACAGTTGCTGAAATGGAAATCAAGGCTGATTCGGACAAAATTCTAGAACAGATTGTTAAACAGGTGACTTTTATGTACAGATATACCATAGATAACATGGTTTGGGTTCCAGACCACCATGATAAAGTGCATATTGCAGTAAAGTGAGTCACACAAACTGTTTGGTTTCCCAGTGCATATAAAAGTTATGTTTATACTGTACTGTAGTCTGTTAAGTGTGCAACAGTGTTATGTCTAAACAAACAATGTACAGACCTTAATTAAAAAATACTTCATTGTAAAAAATGCTAACCATCATCTGAGCCTTCAGCGAGGCATGATCTTTTTGCCACGGTAGCATCAAAGGTCACTGCTCACAGATCACCATAACAACTATAATAATAATGAAAAAGTCAGAAATATTGTGATAATTACCAGAACGTGACACAGAGACATGAAGTGAACAAATGCTGTTGGAAAAATGGCACTGACAGAATAGCTTGAGGAAGGATTACCACAAACCTTCAATTTGTAAAAAGAATGCAGTACCTGCTGCCTGTACTTAAAGGTGGAACTGGTGAGCCCTAGAATAGTAAGTGCCCTGTTATGTTGTTCCAGTAATCTCCATGAAACTCAGTGAGCTCCTAGAGGCACAGCCCTCTACATCAGGACTTGGACAAGGCAAAGCCCCTGGCTATTTGGTTTATGAGAGAATGAGACAGTATGGGTTTGATGACAAAGCATTAGTTGGACTTATATGATTGATAGCCTATACTTAGAGTTTAATTAAGAATCATTAACAATTGATAATTCTCAATTAAAACTGATTCCTTCTCTGTTTTATCTCGGCACATAACAGGCATTTGACAAATATTTGCTGGATTTTTAATGAATGTAGGCAAATCTAAGATGGTCTAACACAGGTTCTTGTGATGCCCTGAATGACGTATTTCTTTGCAGCCTAGATGATGCATTAGTAATATGTCAGACACATTTATGAATAAACAAAGTAGGGAGGACTAAGTGGATGTCTTAGATGCTACCATAAAACAATTGCCTTTTCAGGGGCTAGTTTATTTGATAGTCTTCAATAGGTATAAATGCATATTTACTTTCAGTTTGCAATTTAGAAGATACTGGCCTTTTCTTGCTGGTGTTTTCAATTCCTCCAGACCCACCACTAATTCATGGGCAACATCTTGGCAATAGATCCAAAGTGACATATACTGTTGAGAGATTCAGTGAAACATTCTCAACTTGTAGGCATTTCCCTGGTTTCTGTGTAAATACCATACTGACTATAAAATTGCTTCTGGGATTTATCTCATTGCATTTCCGTGTCCCCTTTTATTAAATTGGCTTACTTTCTCTGCACATTCCTGACAGCTCTTGGACTTTGTACTGTATCAACTATCACTTGATATATTATTATTACAGACATTCTGGTCACTTTCTTATTTCCTAGCAGAGAACTAAGGTAACTTGATTGTTAAGGTTCAGCTCTACAACAGACACTTGCAAGTGAGGTGGGGACTTATTATTAAGTATATGAGATATTTTGAAATCAAGTAAATGAGAAAGGAACTAGTCTTTCATCAATAAATATGGGTATTTCATTTTCATGAAAGGAATATCCAGTGTGATATTGGGGTAAATCATGAAGCAGTATTAGCTCACACACACATACACACACACACACAAACTCTCACACACAAACGGACAAGTTCAGCCTGATACTTGCTAAAATGATATGAAAAGTGATGGAAAACCTTGGATTTTTATTGATACTTTGGTAAGTTTGGATGAAACGATCATTCTATTCTCAACTGTTTCATTTGAACACAGGAAAATTCTTGGCTATTACGTGCTCCCGTTGAAATCATCATTGCCAAATCGATAGACAGGTAATCAAAAGAGGGCCATAATAAAGGCTTAATTTTATGCAGCAAAGAAATTACTGTAGCAAACATAACATGTGACATATTTAAGATGTAGAATGGCAGTAAGATGGTTTGATGTGAACCTAAAAGAAGGATTTGCAGCAGGAAAAGGCTGAGCTAAATAGGTTGAAGAGAATTCAGAACGGAAGAATGAAGGCACCCAGCAGAGCGGTAGCCTTTAGCAGAAATTGTTCACTTGGAACAATTGTTTGCTAAAATTACAAAAGCACATGGACAATACGTGTTTGACTCAGAGCGCGATCAGCACAAGATATTTTATGGAAAATTTTTAAACTTGCTAAAATAGAAGGAATATTAAAGGAAAGAGACTCAAACAATATATTTCCAATGGTTTAAACTTTTACCAGAAACACTATTTTACTTCTGATCCTAACATGGTCCCCAAGTCACCACTGAAACCAAGGGTACGTCATGAAACGTGCTTTAAAACTGGATAAATATTGGTTAGCCCTGTTTCTCTGTGTCCCAACTATTTCATTATTTCTGCAAGCATAGACAACTTTGCCTCTTTAGATGGCCATGAATACATCTCCTTAGAACTACAATCAGAAGTCTTCTATTTCACAAATATAATTGTAGTTACAATTAACAAGATCGAACAAACATTGATTACTGAGGTTTACACATGGTGTAATTGCTTTGAACTTTATTAAAAGGCAAATAAATTTATTAAAATGCTTAAAGGTCCAATTTCTTTCTTTCTTTTCTTTTTTTTTTTTTGGCCGTGCAGCATGTGGGATCTTAGTTCTCCGGCAAGGGATCGAACCCATGCCCCCTGCAGTGGAAGCATGCAGAGTCTTAACCATTGGACCACCAGGGAAGTCCCTAAAGGTCCAATTTCTTAAACCACTTTTTTCCGTAACAATCTAATTAACTTAAAACCTTTTTAAAGAAGGGCAGCAATGGTTTCCACTGGCTACTGGCAGAATGATAAATACAGCCCTTATACTATCCTACCTTATAACATAAAATTACATACATATGTATTATGAACACGATAACTGCGCATGTGAATATAAATAGACGTTTAAATTTCTCTTTATCAGGAAGTAAAAAAAACCCACAATCCTCAACCACACATTGAGGCTGACAGAAGTTTAGTATGATTTCATAGCAAATCTAAGATATGGAGAAATTAACCATCTTGTATTACCATTTACATAGCATAGAAGATAAAAATAGAATTCATGATACAATTCTAACCAAAATGGAACATTATATCAAGTTCATTAATATCTTCCTTACAGTCCTTTCTTCTTATCTAAAAAAAAATGTTCACTATACTATTCTAGGAATTCAAAACATACATACACACACACACACACACACACACACACACACACCCCTATCCATCAGTTGCACAAGCTTAGGAAAATCTATATATATTATAGACACAGTGAGAGAGTGAAAAAGAAATTCTTCCTTTTATCTTTCTATTTTTTTGGCCGTATGCGGGCCTCTCACTGCCGTGGCCTCTCCCGCTGCGGAGCACAGGCTCCGGGTGCACAGGCTCAGCGGCCATGGCTCATGGGCCCAGCCGCTCTGCGGCATGTGGGATCTTCCCGGACCGGGGCACAAACCCGTGTACCCTGCATCGGCAGGCGGACTCTCAACCACTGCGCCACCAGGGAAGCCCTTCCTTTTATCTTTTATTTTTGCACTTAGAACGCATAAAAATAAATTTTATGAAAATATCCAAGATAGCACCCACTCATTCAAATGAGCCTATGTGAATACCCTAATTATTAGGTATAACTACCATTAAGAGGGAAAATCAGATACAGTTTAAATGCCATTCATTTATCATTACTGAGCATTATGAAATGCGCAAAGATGAACAAAACAGATTGCGTCTCTGACCACAAGGACACTGCAATCTTCCACACAAGAAAAACGGAGTCACCAAACTGTAGAAACTCTCTGGTTTAGCTCCTGTATCTTAGAGATGAGGAAACTGCAAAAATACAGTCACCAGAAGGGCTGTAAAAGATGGTGAGCTTTATAAACACAAGGTTGTAAGAGTCAAATGGCCAGATAAAACCATTGTTTATGATGGTCACAAGTGCATCCTCATTGGACTGCCTTGTTGTTGACTAATGTGTCAGGCTGGCTCCAGGGCTTTTACTATGAATGGTAACAATTTAGGTGTGAAATTTGCATTCACAAAATCATACTTTCTCCCACCATTTTTAACGACCATAGCTATAGTGAAAGAGAACATCGTAATTCTGGTAAGTAAGCTACACTGGGAAATATCTTATTAATCCATGAGTATAACTCCATAAGTGGAAAATTTGAAATTTAAATTATGCTTTCACTTGCAGTAGACATATATCTTTACCTTTGTATTTTATTGAAACAACTGACCCTCATGGAAACATCTGAGTTGCTGATCAGTCAATGGAAATGCCTCGCCCTGACAGCTCTGTGAACGTGGGTAGCACTGTCCATTCCCCTTCATCTCAGCCTGCGGGACAATGTCTTGTGCACAGTAGCTACTAGATGAGGATTGATTTCTGGAGCTCAATATAAGAGGAAAAAATATTTCTAAAAGTGTTAAATATAGTAAAAGTTAAGTACAAGAAAATACCACTAGGTAATATAAATCTTAAGGAGAAAAAAGGAAAATCCATCTCCCTACTTTATATGCCTTTGTCATGTTGTTGCCATTTATTAAGTGCTTACTGTGTGCCAGGAACCGCACTGCACTGTTTAATTACCTTAGCACTCCCAATTCTCAGGGCCACCCGTTTCACCAATGAGAAAACTGAGGTCTATTTGTCACATGGCCTGGAAATCTTGGGGTTGAGTTCAAATTTACATTTCCTACCATTTAAAGACACAGTACTGCCTCTCCTGGCATCTTGCTCACTTTACGCAAGTTTAAGAATTGTGAATATTTTTGCTACCAAATAGATTTTAACTTGCAGCCCTAGTAGTATAATGGATATTGCATACAAACATGTAAAAAAAAAGTTTATTTCTTTAAATCTGAACCACTGAAATCACCAAGATTATTATTTATGCAATCACACCCTAGATGAAAACTCTGACATTATCTTCCCATCTCTTTGAGAAAAGAGATGATGTTTACATCTGACGTATTTTTCAATTACCTTACTACAGTTACGTATGTGAATTGCACAGGTTATAACTTTATGTGTTACACAAAGAAAGAAAAGAAAGTTGCGTTTGTTTTGTTCTTTTTTCTCTATCTTCACATTTTCTTTGGTATCCATTGTCAACCCAATTCAATACATGTGTTATTAAATTACATTAATAATAATCGTATATTTAATAATGTTTTTACTAATTTCATATTAATAAAACACACCATTTACATATCATTTATCGTAATGATTGTATATTGCTTATAATTATCGATATTCTTTCAAAATTATAATTGCATGTTAGTATATATTAATGATAATTATTAATAGCATTTGCTTATGGAACCAAGTTACTATGCTTTAAAGCTCTAAAAGAATAGATGGCATGCCTTTTATATTTAACATACTGGTCAGAGTATCTAGCATATAATAGGCATTCTAAGGTGTTCAGTTTGTACATAACCCTTGAATGCAAGAATTTCCACCAAAGCAATGAATTCTATTTTTGTCTTCCACACTACGTGAATGGTAACACAAGATGGTTAATTTCTCCATATCTTAGGTTTGCTATGAAATCACACTAAACTTCTATCAACATCGATGTGTGGCTGAGGATTGTGGATTTTTTTTACTTCCTGATAAAGAGAAGTTTAAACATTTATTTATATTCACATGTGCAGCTATTGTGTTCATAATACATATGTATGTAATTTTATGTTATAAGGTAGGATAGTATAAGGGCTATATTTATCAATTCATTACCAATACACCTCAATGCTTTAGCTTGTGATTATACAGTTTTAAATCACCAAGAAAATATTTTATACAAAAATCGGTATTTTCCTTAAGCAGGTAGTATCAATTCAAGTTCTTCTTTTGATTACAACATTGCATTATATAACGAAGGCAATCATGTTCATCTTCTACACTAGTGGGAATCACACATGAGACGTAGAAACCAAAGTCTACAGAATACAGAGGCTACATTTAATTTACTTTATATAACATGTCTAACAAATCCTAACTTCTTTACACATGATAATGCTGAAAGAACCCACTTGAAAAACTATTTTCTAAAACTGTCTGGATAGGAAGGGGTATGGCCTTTGAGGCTCCAATGGAACAAGCTCCCAGATGGAAGCAGTGAGGCAGCAGAAGGTAGAGGAATCAGTATTAAAGAGGAGACTTGATATCATCTTTGGTTTTCCTCTTACTGTTTTGTGACATGAAGCAAGTCTCTACCTCCTAGGGCTGTCCTGTCTACCTCCTAGGGTTATTGCAGATATCAAATGATATAACGCACATGAGACCACTTCAAATCTCGTAAGAACTCCAGTATTGAATCTTTGACCAAGGGCTAATTAAGCAAAGAAGGAAATCATCATTTCAGCATCGTCAGCACATCCCACATAAATGGATTTTCCAGATAACAGAGCTTAGCCTTTGATGGAAATGTATCTCTAAAATGAACTACTGTTTAGGGGTCTAAGTTTTTAATTTTCCTGGCATATGGTACATATCTTAATTTTTCCGTAATAATGAAAATAATAAGCATAACCATCAGTAATTGTGCTAGCTCAGAATACAGGAGGTTTGATTTGTTTTTGAAAGATGGTCTGCTACTGGCAAACCTGCCTCTGGCAGCACTCTTCTTCCAATTTGCTGGTTCTACTGAGCTTCTGTTTGAGAAGTCAGATAACCTGGCTATTTAGAATCTTGTGCGGTCCATAGGTTTCAAGTTAGCATCTGAAGGCCTTTCTGAAAAGTCAAAACAAAGATTTCAGGCTGAGAGCCTTCCTGACTTCCATATGTAGGGATCGTTGGAAAAGGCCAAAATTCCAAACCAGAATAATACATTGTTGATAGATTAATATCAAGAATCCTGAGTTCTCTTTCTATGCCTCCTTGACCTTCTGGCTTTCTCATATACAAGGACATTCATGATATTTCAAACGAAATGTTTAGTTACGTGTATTAGAAAACATGATGCCTTTGAAATGTTTATCTTAGAAGATAAAAAAATTTGATCTTGGGTTCAAATGGGAAGGCTTCTGCCTCTCTTTCAAATGTAAATATAACAATGGGATTGAAAATATGCACCTCAAAGTTTTTTGACCTGGTTTATAGTATTGTGAAGAAAAGCTTGAAAGTGGATGATTCCTTCTGGTCACAAAACAACAAAATGGACCAACACCTCCTGAATATTTCAGTCAACAATTGCTGGGAAATTATACTCAATCTCCCTTTATTTATCTTTATTTGTCATAAATATAAATTAGTCATAGGTTATAATAAAACATAAAACAAGGCAAACTAAATGCCAATGAAAAAAAGCAACACTTTTCCAAAAAGTAATCTGAAAAGTACCCCATGTTAAACACTTTCAAATCTTCCTTAAAGAAGTGAGACTGTTGTCCAACCTGCCTGAGTTTTCTAGCAACAGTGAAATTCATAAAGGTCACCCTGACAAACTAAAATGATTCTTCTCACAGTCCTTGTTACAGTAGCAGTCAAGCAGCATATTCATTTTCATTTTAATTATGTTTGTAAATAGTGGGAGAGGCAGGTAAGAAGCCTGTGAGAACCGCCCGCTGAGGCTCCATGGGTGTCTGCAGTATTGCAGCCATCACCCTTGCAAATTTCATTATTTTTCAGTAGATTTTTATTGACCAGGGGTAATATCCTATTAAAATTCTGTTAGTTATAAAAGTTGTCTAAGGAAATCCATTCCTTTGCCACAATGTCTTCCCACCTGATTATCAGTTCATTTATACCTTCCCTGCTAACATTTATCCTTAAAACAGTGTAATTTTTGCGTAACCTTGATTGTTATCTAATTTATTTACCAACTGATAATTAAGCTCTGATACATTGTCACTAGCATGCAACCCCCATTGCTTCCTGAAGCATTCAGCTTCAGTCACTTTGTATTTACATGAGAATCCATTGACAAAGCAGTCTTGAAAATTAGCTTTGGTTTAAAAACGCTGCAGCAACACCATTGTTTTTACTAGAGTACACCATGCAGGCAATGCCATCACAATTGATTATTTTTTACTGTGTTTTCACTCTACATGAGGCATTGCCATAGACGATATTGATAATATATAAAGAAACCATATTTGGGATCTTACCTCAAGGAACTAATGTCTAGTGAGGAAGATTATATACATGCATAAATAACAATTAAACCAACTAATGATTGAAAAACATGTAAGAGAGTTAGTCTTAAACTTCAGACAAGAGGGAGATGCCAGGAGGAGGAGGAGTCAAGTGAGGCATTCTGGAGGGAACAGAAAGAGAGTTAGGACTTGAAGTAAACATACGGTTCAAATAGATGGAAATATAAGGCTGGGAAGAGGAAACAGCAAAAACAAAAGCAGAAAAGCAGACAAGTGCAATGCGTCTAAAGGAATAATTACAATTGAGCATCCCTAAAATGTTTAAAGGTTAAAAAAGTGGGAAATAAGTTGGATCTTAGGCTAAGAATAAAGTAGAAGAATACATTTATAAAGTTCTTGACTACTAGGGTACTAAATTTCAGCTTTACAATTGCACGGATTTCCAGGATGAGTTCTATACAACTGTGACTATACTGAAAAGTGACACTTTGTATTTTTTTCATCTTTTTGGCTGTGATTCTGAAGAATTTTCAGAATACAACTTTACTAATTTATTTTTAAGGAAAAATATGATGTGTTTTTTTTAGTCATTGCAAGCTGTGCTTCCCCTGTAGGGTTTAAAACATATATAGAAATAAAATATATGATAAAATAGCACAACAGGCAAGAGGGAGAGGGAAATAAAGTTAAATAGTGGAAAGTTTCTTGAACTCTTTGGGAAGCAGTAAAAGTACAATTTTAAAATAGACTATAATAAATCAAGAATGTATGTTGATATCAAGCTGAACTATGAAAATAATAATAAAAATCAATAACTAAAAAGCCAATTGAGAAGAACAAAATCAATTCTAAAACAACTCAATTAATTCAACAGAAGTCAAGAAATGATGAATAGAGGATGAAAGAAGAGATGGAACAACTAAAAACAAATAGCAAAGATGAAAGACTTAAAACCAAACCTAACAATAACTTCTTTAAATATAAGTGAACTAAACACATAGATCAAAGCACAAAAATTGTCACACTTGTTTAAAAATATTCTGTTTATATTATAATAGACACATATCACATATAAGAACTCAAAAAACATGAAAGTATACTATGATAAAAATATACTAGGAAAACATTAGCAAAAGAAAGTAGCTATATCCATACCAGTCAGAGTAGCTTTTTAAAAAAGAACATTGCAAGTAATAAATTGGCTTCTTTTTGATGATAAAAGGGACAATTCAACAGAAAGAAAGCAACTGTAAAGGTGTATATAACCAATAACACAATTTTAAAATATAGAAAGCAAATATTGATAAAAGCAGATGGAAAAATAGACAAATATATAAAAATACCTGAAGATTTTAACGTACCTTCTTAAAAAAAAAAAGCAGACAAAAAAAATCAGTGATGATAAAGACAATTTATAAGATGTATAATTTGCCAATTTGGCACATTTATAACTGTGGAAATGAATGCATGATACATTCTTTTAGTGCACATTTGAACATTTACTAAAATAGACAATAATCTGGACAATAAAGAAAATTTTAAAACATTCAAATTATTAAAATCATAGAGAACTTGGTCTCCAAACTCAAAATAATTAAACTTGAAATCAAGAATGCAAAGATAAACACAAAATGGCTATTGTTAAATAACTCACAAACTTTTTAATGAACAAAAAGATTAAAGAACTTTAAACCAGAACTTTGCAAAAGAGGATATTTAGATGACTAGTGCGCACATTAGTTATCAGGGAAATGCAAATTAAAACAAAACTTAGATAAGACTAGTTGTGAAAAGGAGAGCTAAAATTAAGACAGCCCCCTCATGAAAAAAAATACAATAACATAATCACTGCCTCAATATTTATATTACACATGGGGGATGCCCACGTGGATGTGCCCTTAGCCATGCAGCCTAAATTGGTCCTTAGGATGGTGTGCTCTAAGGCCAAGAGTACCCTCTGAAGTTTAACCTAGAGCCACTGTCTTCAAGTTAACATCATCAAAGTGGATGGCTGCTGAAGACTGTCAAATTACTCACGTCCACAGCATGCCCTTTTATTACTGAAACATGACTGTGAAGACAGCAACAATAATTTAGTCATAAGTTCAGTTTTTCAGTTGTCCATATAGTATAACAAAATCTAAATCTGGAATGAAAAAGCCAATCAAAATAGTACAACCAGCATGTCTCTACTATAGCTTTTAGAACAAAGTATAAATAACTCCGCCAAGGTATGAGCACCTAAAAGTACCTACAATTGACCCCAGAGAAATTATTTTGACAAACATGTCGCTCAGATGGAGGACAACTCTCTAAACATGAACTTGGATACTTGCTCTCACTAAGGTGATTCTTTGGCCACCCTCACCCACCTAGAGAGACTGCTTACGAAGACAATGTGACAATCTACTGAAGCCTTATGGAACTCACAACTCCAGATGAAATACAGAGTATCTGGCTCATTCTCAAAAAGGGATGACACACTTTGATTGACTGTCATGAATATATTAAACCCCAAGATGTGGGGTTATTTTATATTTATGCCATACGGTGATAGTAGTGGATGTATTTGTACTTAAAGGATATTTTGACCAGAAGCTCACTTCTTCAAGTTGATGAAAATATGAAAAGCTAGGAACTCCACAAGACTGCACAATTATCAAAGCTCCCTATGACCTCCTTAGTACCAAATCTCATGGAATACTTTCCAGCCCTACCTTGATTGGTGGCATTCATGAAACTCACTTTCATGTTTGTCTCAAATTCTCCTTTCTGTTGACTTATTTTATGTCTGCTTGCCTAGATTTTCTTATTCCATTCAGCCTTTGTATGCTGGTGCTATTCAGGTGTATCAACTCATTATAGATACCTTCCCTGCTCCTTCCTTCTCACTCAACAAAGCTCTTTGATGATTACATTTCATTATATATACATATGAAATATTACTACATATATAACTTTTTATTCCTATATAGTACGGATGTTTCATTACTTAATTAACCGTTAGTGTAGCACTGAAAAAGTGTGTTTTAATAATGTTTTACTATTTCAAATAGTACTGAACCCCCAACACCCTTGAATATATCTGTGGGATACCTGGAAATGGAATTAATTGGTTTAAGAGAATGAGTATTTTCAATCTCTATGGATATCACCACATTATCAAAGAAACAGGTGAGTAGTGCCTACAGCAGTCTCGTAAATTACCCCTCTGCCTCAGGTCCTGGCTCCTCTAACCCAATAGTCACAGTGCTGCCAGCATGATTCTTATAGATCTGAGCATTTTCCTAACTACTTCTCCAGTTCCCTAATTTTAGAATTAAGTATCTTCTGCTGAGCAAAGCTAGAGAGGGCCTTTCATAAACAGACTCCTACCTTCTTTTCCAGTCCCACCTCCCGTCACCTTGCTTTTGTAGTTGCTTCTTTCTCTGCCTGATACATCCTGTTGCACTCCCTTGTCACTCCATTTTCATTGAGCTAACTCTTACCCTTTACAATCCTTCAACATTCACGTTTTCATTTCCAGCATCTAGGATAATTCTTGGAAGATAAAAAAGCAGTCCAAAACGTTTGTGAATGAATGAGTGAATCAGCCAAAATTAAATGCCCATCTACATATTATTATAGCATCTTGGTGCCCATGTCTTTCAATATCCTAATAACATTTCCTTTTAAGCAATCTGTCTCCTCTGTCACTAGTTTTATGGTGATGAGGACTGTACCTAGCACAAAACTAACAGTCAGTTTAATAAATAAATGATAGAATGAAGTTCATTTCTTCTTCATTTACAGATGAAACATTCTGGGGCCTCTGGGTATAAAGTATCTATTTTCTAGATACGCTTCTATCTAGAAAAGTATCTAGAAAATAGATACTATTTTCTATTATATTCTATTTTCTATTATATTCTATAATAGAACATATTCTATATTCTATTATTTTCTATAATAAAAAATAGCTATATATAATTATATATAGCTAGCTTTCTATTATATATAGCTAGCTAATTTAAGTGGCAGATCCAGGCCTAGACAAACATATATACTAATTTTTTTTTTTTTTTTTTTTTGCGGTACGCGGGCCTCTCACTGTTGTGGCCTCTCCCATTGCAGAGCACAGGCTCCAGACGTGCAGGCTCAGCGGCCATGGCTCACAGGCCCAGCTGCTCCGCAGCATGTGGGATCTTCCTGGACCGGGGCACGAACCCGTGTCCCCTGCATCGGCAGGCAGACTCTCAACCACTGCGCCACCAGGGAAGACCTATATACTAATTTTTATTTTAGAATTCTTTCTAATAAATAGGCTACACTTTTAAACAAGTGTACTTTGCTTTCTCTTTCTCAAAGTTTACTTTGCTTTCTCTTCCTCAAGCATACTTTTCTCTCTCTTTCTCAAATACAGTGTTATATTTCTGAACAGGATTTGGACTAAACTTTGGAAATTGTTTTTACAATCATAGCTCTACTCTTCAATAAACATGGGACCCCAGTACCTACACTATTCTCATTTAGATTGTTTCCTAATCTGTAATATCTCTGCTTCCTGACTGCTTTATTGTGAAGGTTCAAAGCAACCGTAAGGATGTGTCCTGAAAGTGGAAAGCATTGTATAAGTGATTTGTCATCACTTAACATAATCATATTTATGAATTCCTTTATGCAAAAATGTTTCTGATCACAAACAGCAAGCATCCAGGTTCTGTCGTTTCAAGAGATAATAAACACTGCTACTGTAGTCATATTACATGTGTGTCTGTAAGAATGTCTATAGACATAAAGGACAGGTTTACAAGGAAAGAGAGTCCTGAATGCAGGGTCTTTGGTCTGATACACATTTCAACCAGGTTCCTACTAAAGGGCTACAGAATTATGATCATGCCTAAACCTCTCAATGGCTGAGACACATGAATTCCTCATAAAGTTTGGAGAGGTTTATCATGCATTATCCAATACAAGAAAACATTAAACTAAACATAGTACTCACAGAAATGAGTCTTCATCAAAATCTGCTGAATTGAATCACAGGTCATTGAGGCACACCTGGACTACTATATCACTGAATCAGTCATCTGACCCCTCCCTATATTATCCATTTTCCACAGAACTGGGAGATGAATTTTTTCAAACTTAAATAATGTCTGTACTTCTCTTAAAATCCTGCAGTGACTTCATAATGCATTCAGAATAAAACCAAACTCCCTTCCATGGTGGACATGCTTGGTTGAATAGCCTCTAGCTCCCTACGTTCCATCTCTACTTTGGGGAAATTTGGTGTCTCCCTATAAGTCACATGGTCAAAAGTCAAACGCCAACTAGCAAGGTGTTCCCTCATTACCTCATCTAAAGTAGCCTCACCCAATGACTCTCTTTCTCACATATTTGCCTTTGTTATTTTTACCACAATGCTCACTACAACTGGTACTGATCTTAAACATGTATCTGTTACATATGACTGGTCTAGCCTCACCCCATCCCACCTCTACTCAAATACCACCCAATGAAAGTGGGGCCTATATCCTAGGTACACGTGAGGCATTCAATAAATATTTGTACGATGAGTGAATAAATGAATAATTAAATGAAAGTTCAGAACACAGCTGATATCTAGTAATGTGATTTGGAAAAAAATAGCAATTATCAGAACATGATGTGCACTGCTATTGAAGGTGGGATTTTTTTTAACTGCTGGGCAGCGGTAAAACAGAGATTGAGCTAGAAAACAAGGAGTATCCATCTGCAAAGGGCATTTTCTCAACTGTTTAATTATAAAAGACTTTTCATCCTTTTTTTTCCAAGTTGAAAAAATTGTTAGTACAGTGTTCATTGTGAAACACTGATTTCCACTCACACGTCCTTACATGTGCATGAAGTGATGAGGTAGGAAGACAGTATAATACATGGGGATATTCTAAAGAAATCTCATATTTGCTTTCATGCTCCTTAAAAACATAGCATGTTTATTTGCATATTTTTAAAATTTTTTTCAATTTATTTTTTATTTTTGCGATACGCGAGCCTCTCACTGTTGTGGCCTCTCCCGTTGCGGAGCACAGGCTCCGGACGCACTGGCTCAGTGGCCGTGGCTCACGGGCCCAGCCGCTCCGCGGCATGTGGGATCTTCCCGGACTGGGGCACGAACCCATGTCCCCTGCATCGGCAGGCGGACTCTCAACCACTGCGCCACCAGGGAAGCCCTATTTGCATATTTTTAAAGGAGATAATGTCAGACCTGCATGCTACTTAGAAAATTAAAGACTGGCAAGCAGAAGCTAAGACCTTGAAGTAGAGAAAGAGAAGAAGGAGGAGATAAAGGGAAATAGGAAGAGGAGGAGAAAGAAAATGAGGGAAGAAAGAAGGTGGAACAGGAAGAGAGAGATTGAGGAAGAAGGAAAGAGGAGAAGGACAAGGAAAAGAAAGTGAAAAATAACGAAAAGTAGTGCTGATGATGGGAACTGGCACAACAATACATTAAGGCACATGCCACCAGGATGGTATTACAGTCAAAAGAATATTTAGAAAGATTATTTAAAAATATAGTCTATAAAGAACCTATATTCATATTAAATTTCATATATATTTATATTAAACTTGAAATCTGTAGGTAAAAAAGTAATACTCAGACAATACAACACACATTTGGAGGGAAATCGTAGGTATTTTATCTCACACTATATACCACAATTATATCTAGAAAAATTAAAGGATTAAATGTAAAAATAGAAACCTTTAAAGTGGAGGGAAAAAACCACATAAGTGAATATAATTCTAATTTTGGAAAGAGAAAAGATTTTCTAAGAGTACAAGCAATCAAGACTAACTTAAAAACATCCTTATATATAAATAATAATTTATAAAGATGGAAAATATTGTTAAAAGGATTAAAAATATGTATTCTACAAATACAGTGAACAAAATATTAATATCATTAATACAGGGAATTCATTCCAATTGATTATAATAGAAGCATAAAGCCTCCAAAGAATATAGAGTCCACAATTATGATAAGAAATTTAGAAAAAGAACAATTATAACTGATAAACATTTGACAAAAATAATGAATTTCAATAGGAATTACAGAAACGAAAATGGAAACAATAAAAAAAGTAAAATGATGTTGGCAAGGATGCAATGAAAGAGTCACTTAGTATGGCTGAGGGAGTTGCAAATTTACAAGCTTTAGGTGAAACAATGTGCTAATAATATTAAGATACTTTAAAAAGTATGTCCTTTATTCCAGAAATTTCCATTCTATAATTGTTCTTAGGAAAATGTGTACAAAATTAAAGCCAATCTAAATATTTATTGTTAATGGTCAAATAATGGAACATGCGCACAATAGAGTAATATGTAGTCATGAAAGTGTTATGTTTAAAAACATTTCTACTTTAGAAATCCTTCATGAAATATATAATTGGAAATAGCAAATGATTCTAAGTTAATTTTTAAAATACAGACACGGAAAAAAGACTGGAAAAGTAAATATAAAAAATAACCATTTTAAAAGATTATGGATTATTTTAATATTTTCCTTGATAATTTTGACAGTTTCAAATTTATTCTAAATGAGTATATTTTACTTTTATAATATGAAAAATATGAATGATTTTAAAGTACAAAAATAACCGAGGTAAAAACGAAAAGCAAGTATGTTACTTTAGCATATGGGAAATAGTGGGTTTTATTCAAAGATTTAATTTCAAGCTTTTATAACACCATTCAATATTTTGTTCTTATCTAAACTCTCGGCAGTAACCAATGCATTTCTGCAGAGATGCATTGTTCCTCTTTTTTTCCTGTTTTAAAATATTGCTATCAGTTTTTAAATTCATTAAACCTTTTATGACTTACATAATAGTTTAGCTAATGACTAATGCATGAACACACCGTTATCAACTAAACTTTTGGCTGCGAGAGTTAGTGGGATATTAGACTATTGATTACTCTTG
Organism: Phocoena sinus; assembly: GCF_008692025.1. NCBI lineage: Eukaryota > Metazoa > Chordata > Mammalia > Artiodactyla > Phocoenidae > Phocoena > Phocoena sinus. The sequence continues at coordinate 62,086,396 of NC_045780.1, read as the reverse complement.
ATTCATCAAATAAGAATAAATAACAAAGAATAAACATATCCAACTTGCAAGGAAATATTTTGGTGCAAATATATCCTACAAATAAAGATGATTCAAAAGTGGATATACATGTACCTATCTCAATGACTACCTGCAAATCTTGCGTTTAGTATTCAGACTAAAAGACTTTGCTAAGAAGCAATTTGTTAGGTTGTCTTCCTCTTAATTTGCTGAAATAAAACAAAATACTTCCAAGTCTCTTGATAAAACAATGCCCTGTGAAAACTGACAATGAATCTCTTTTCTGATCATATACTACTCCAAAGATACGTTTTTTATTACACAACAGAAGTTTATTATTATTTTGCTCTGCCTTACCTCACCAACTCTAAATGGAAACATTAAAGTAAGTCATTTTTTATTAATAATTCAGTGAATTTTTGAGTTCACTGTTGTCAGGCTACTGAATGATCTAAAAATGAACCTTTCTAGAAACATACCACTGAGCTTAAAAAACCACTGGCTTGGGCTTCCCTGGTGGCACAGTGGTTGAGAGTCCGCCTGCTGATGCAGGGGACACGGGTTCGTGCCCCAGTCCGGGAAGATCCCACATGCCGCGGAGAGGCTGGGCCCGTGAGCCATGGCCACTGAGCCTGCGCGTCCGGAGCCTGTGCTCCACAACGGGAGAGGCCACAACAGTGAGAGGCCCGTGTACCGCAAAAAAAAAACAAAAACAAAACAAACAAAAAAACTGGCTTTCACATCTCTATGATGTGTAATTATTTGTAGCTGTGAAATTATTCCTACTTAGATATTCAGGCAGTTAGGAAGAACACTATCCTTCTTTAGGAAGTACATCCAATTCTACCTTGTTCTCTACAATAAACCACAAAAAATAGCATTTCTCCCGCCATATGGAAACCCACTTTACAAATTAAAGTTATTTAATATTTTAATCAAATACTCCAAGAATTATAATGCAGTGGACTTATTCAGTTTAAATTTGCATTCCAGAGAAAACTTCAAGATAATTATATTAGAAAAAAAGAAACAGACTAATTTATCAAGAAGGGAGAAAATCTCTCACAATGGCGAGAGCTCAAGCTTGGATGTACTGAATGGGACTCCACAACGACAGAGAAATTATTTTGACACGTTCAGCTGTTTAATATCATGCCTGACTGCCTCTTTCTGGTTGATGATTTTCCTTTGTAGGATATGACAGGCCTAAATGAATTTGAACCCTTGTGAATTAAAACCTTCTGATTCATTTACGTTGGCTAAAATCCCTTATGCTCTAAGCAAATGTGTCTTTTTCTTCTTGCAATGCACCTGATATGACTACATGTGAGTTTCTGAAATTCTTATTACATGTGAGTATCTGTAAGGGAGAGAGGAACTGGTGAAAAGAGGGTGTAAGAAGAATAGAAATGTTATAAATATCTAATCATTAACTCCTTTTTGTCATCATGGTAAAACAAATAAGCAATTTAAATTAAAATACTTTTTCCAAATGAGCACTCTTTTACACCTGGCTTCATAACTAATATGCCTTCTGGAGCTTAGCCAGTTACATATGTGAGTGAATAGCAAACATTACTGAGTATTTATGTGCCAGGCAGTATTAGAAGTGTTTAAGTGGTAACTCATTTAATCCTCACCGCATTTTTTATCAGGAAAGTACTATGTGATCCATATTTCACCTAATTTCATTGTCGGATTTCAGGTGTAGAGGAATGAGCTCAGAATCCTCAGATCATGACATATCAACATTACGCTCTGTGTTTTATTCATTTATTCCTATTTTTCCTTATATCTTATATATATATCTTATATATATATATCTTATATATATATCTTAATATATCTTATATATTTCCTTATTTTTTATTCCCATTTTTCCTTATATCTCCACTGCCATTCCTTTCTGTCTCCCCCTTTAGAGTTAAGATTCTAATGTGTTTAATCTATATCTTTTCGGGGGGTGATTTGCAAAACGTGTATTTTGGTACATGTATTTTTCATTCATGTAAATGATGTTATGCTCTAGAATTCATTCTGTCTCTAACTTTTCTCAGTCTGCCTTAGACCTTTAAATTCCACCTGTTTTGCTAGGCCTGCATTTAATTTATTGTGTCTAACTGCTGCAAAGTACTCCCTGATGTGTATCTGCTACATTTTACCTGTCCACTCCCCCTGCGATAGATATCTAGGTTGCCCCCTACTGCTGCTTCACAAAATGTTCAAATTCTTGTTCCAATTGTTCCCTTTGTTCCAAATGTTCCAATAAATGCCCTGCTACATGTTTCCTCATGTACTTATGTTAAAATTTCTTTCGGTTAGGTATACACAGGAGCATAAAATTGAGGTTAAAGCATGTATACGTACGTAAATAGATTAAGTTCTGCCACCTTGCTTTCTAGACTGGCTGCAATGGCTCAATCGATCCAGGCAGCAAGGAATTAGGGTCCCTATATCATCATATCATTCCAATTCTAAGCCCAATCTAGCTCTATAATTTTAGACTTTTTTCCGACACCTAAGAAGCACAAAATTATACTATTCCCAGCTTGAAGAAGAGAAACCAGAGGTACGGAAATATTAATTAACTGCTCAAGCTCACATAGGAAGTGATGAAACTGGGATTCAAACCCAGGTGGCCTGGCTCCAGAGCCCATGTTTTTATTCACTGTATTACACTTCTACCCTAGAAGGCAGAAATAGTAAAGCACCAAGATTGTGGCAATCTAGAGAGCACAGGTACTGCCTTATGGCATTTAAAAATAATAGCTACTAACAATAACTAAGGAATGTGGCAAATGAAACTCATCAGTGGGCTGAATTGATTCAGAGGTCATCATTATATAATCTCTCCTCTATATAATGATTTCATCATCAGTAGAATCATTCCTAAACCTGCTTTCCGTAGCTACAGCCAATGGCTGATAGACAGCTCCCATCATGATTCAAGAATCCACCTTATTTTTTTCACAATGAGGAATGTCAATCAAGCATTGGCTGTAGCTACAGGTACAGCTACTGTGAGCACACTTTATTTGCACTGGCTGAGTCATAACGGAAGATTACAAATGTATGTTTGAAGTCATGGGTGGGAATAGATAGGTACATTAAACTGCTACTAAGATATACAAAAATTCCTCCCTCAGCTTTTAGTAATTAAGTCTATTAGATAAATGCCAAAAAACATATAAAAGCATTCTATTTTTTAATGGCCAAACTACTCTAGAGCTCACATAGCCTATGCTAGATAGCAAAAAAACCATTTGTTGTGATTGTATTTAAATCAGGAAAAAGTTACATATTTCTCTAATGATTTAAATAAAATGCTAGCAGAAGAAGAGAACAAGATTTTAAAACAAAAATCAAAACAAAAACAAAAAAATCTCTCGGGTCTCGGTCTCTCCAACACAATTCTTTATGCCTTGTAAAAAGATCTTGAAATTTCAAAAAGCAGAAGTCATTCCCTAACACTGACAACTCCCCCATTCATTCTTCATCACATTGCCATCTGATTTCATCCCCTACCATTCCATAGAAAGTGCTCTTATGAAAGTCACCAGTGACCTTCTAATTAAGAAATTTCATAACTGTTTCTTAATGCCCATCTAAACTTAATTCTCAACTGAATTTGAACATATTAATTACATTCTCCATAGTTTCCTACGGTCATCCCTTTTCTGATTCACTTACTACTTTTACTTGTCTTTGATGCTGAAAGTTGACTGACTTGTATACTTATAGAAAGTTACAGCTAAATGAATATTCACAAAGTAAACACACTTAACTCACTTCCAACCAGATCAAAAAATAGAACATCACCAACGAATCAGAAGCCCCCATCATGCCTCCCGTCTCAACACTAACTCCCTTCCTCCACAGTTAAAAACACTATCCTGACTTCTCTTAATTTTATCTGCCTTAAACTTTTGTGGAACCACAAATAATGTTTCTTTCTGCTTGGCTCCTCTGGTTCAAAATTATGTTAGTAAGATCCACCTATACCGTGTAAAGCAATAGTTATTTTTTCTCATTGCTGTATAATATTTATGAATATGATTATAAATATTCCATAATTTATTTTCCTATTCCACTTTTGATGGATATGATCATGAAATGATAGCTATCATTAAAATGAATAATAATATAATAAGATTAATTTCCATGTTGGTAATACCTAGTAGAAAGATGCAACAGAGTAGATATTCAAAAGTATTTATTATTTTCAATTGCATAATTGCCTACATTATCCCTAAACTTATTTAAATCAGATAATTCATTTAGTCCTGATTTTTAATAAGGAAAAGCTCTCTTACTCAAGCAAAACAACTTCTCCTCATTCATCTTCCAGCACTCAGTTTCATAAAGGAAAGATTTTATATATAAATCTTCCTTGGTAGAAGTAATAAACATATTTTATACCATAGATTTCTAATTAGATAAATGAAATGTAGAGTCAATGAGACATGGCCCAAATCATTGAGCAAAATATGTTTTTAGACCCAAACTAATTATGTTTCACTATTAACTATTATTTATATTTTCCTTTAGTACTTTGGGGATATGCTAGAGAATATGCCACAGACACTAGAAAAATTCTCATTTGTTTATTGGGTTAGTGCAACTCTCATCACAGCATTTGAAAACTGTAAGAGAAGGAGCCTAAATTCGCCTCTTAATTTTACCCCTTAAGTCTCCTGTAGTCAACCATATGGCCCTTATTTTAAAAAATAGCCATAATGTTTGTAAACGTGGTTAATTGGCAGAAATTAATACCTGAAAGAATCCTCTGCTTGTCTGTCACTAATGTTTTAAAAAGGTCACCAAAATCTGATTTAGGTATTCAGAAAACTTGTTTCTTCTGACACAACTTTCAGACACGCTAAAATCAAGTAAACTGATTGAGCTTAAGGGAATAAAACCACCGACATACTTTAACAGGGAAGATTAGTGGTTGGTGTTTTCTACTGAGAATTTTCAATCAAAAGAACAAGACTTTCTCTCTTTCTCTATATATACATACATTTATACCTTTACATATATATGTTTACACACAGTGTGTCAATTTTAGTAATTCTTGAAATGTATATATTCACAATATACAACACATCTATAGAGTAATGGAGATCAGTACAGAGCTGTAAAAAAGGATTTTCTAGGTCATTTATAACTTTTAAAATTTTCTCATGTTTATTGAGCTTTGTTAATTCATTTTCCAGTAAATTTTTTTTTTTTTTTTTTTTTTTGCAGTACATGGACCTCTCACTGTTGCGGCCTCTCCCGTTGCAGAGCACAGGCTCCAGACGCACAGGCTCAGCGGCCATGGCTCACGGGCCCAGCCGCTCTGCGGCATGTGGGATCTTCCCGGACCGGGGCACGAACCCGTGTCCCCTGCATCGGCAGGCAGACTCTCAACCACTGCGCCACCAGGGAAACCCCTCCAGTAAATATTTAATGAGATTTTACTGTGGTCCAGGCATGCTAGATGGCCAGAAAAGATAAATAAATCACCCTCAAGCAGCTCTTAAACTAGTTGTAGGGCAATAGACATAAATTAATAAAATATAAAGCAATCTGATAAGCACCAAAGCAGTGGGAATTGTCATAATAGTGGGAGGAGCAGCAGAGAGCAATGCAACTGTAGCTTTGAAGCCAAATCCCTTGGGTCAAATTCTCTCTCTGCTGTTTTCTAACATGTGACCTTGGGCAAGTTTTAAATACCCTCTGTGCTTCAGTGTACATTTTTTAAATAGAGATAGCAACAGTAACCATTAAATGAGTTATAACACATAAAAACCACTTAGAGGAACGTTTGGCATATAGCAACTACCAAAAGTATTCACTGGCATCATTACCATAAAACATAGAGGGTACAGCATCTTATGGATACAGATACTACACTGGGTACTTAACAAACATCTTCACCCTTGTAAAGCCCTGTGAGTTTCCCATTCTTATTCTAATTTTATAGAAGAGAGAATGAGGCTTAAAGATATTAGTGACTTGTTCAAGGTCACACAACTGAGTAATTTGGAGGAGTGGAATCCAGTTACTCACATTCTGAACCGAGTGCTTTCAGAGCACAGACAATGGAGCAGCTGGTGTTTTCTTTGGAATTTGCAAACTACTTTTTGGAGTAGTTTGGGTCAGCTGGTTTGGGTCAGCTGGTTTGGAGACAAACTCAAGCTTGCATTAGCCGGAGTAAAAAAAGCTGAGAATTTCATTCCCGGCTGAAGGAATAGCAGGGTAGGGATATTAATCCATGGAAAAATTTGGCAGTTTTAGTAACAAGAGAACAGTTCTGTTACTTGCGTGATGAAAAATAGGGTATGAAAGTTGTGGTGGCAAATCACACAAGAGTGTTTCCGTGAAAAGTTACAGAATCGGCTGATCCCAACTTCAGTGAAATTAATGGGGCCCAACTCTGAACCTGCTATAGGACCAAGGTTTTTTTTTCATTTCTCTCTAGGTAGGCTGTTCACACGAGTGCTTACAGATGAAGCAGTTGTATATTTTCAGTTGATGGTGACTCTACCACAGCAAGTGATTTAAACAAAGGCTGAACCCCTAGCTCACTCCACATTACAAGGTACCAGATTCTCCAAAGGGTGAACCAAAGGATTCCTGTTACCTGAAGGCAAACTGCGAGACTGACAATGACTCGAGAATCTAGTTCAGCAAAGAATGCACATGCTTATCATAGAATGATTAAAAAAAAAAGAAAAGAACATATACTGCTTACAATTGCAGGTACATTCATTTGACATTAAAAATATCATTAGGTTGACCTGATTTGTTGCTTTCGTACCTGCAGTTGGCCTTAAGGCATTTGGCTTTCCCATTTTCACAAACCTAATTTAGTAGTTTAAGTGGTTATGCTAAACATTTTACTTGCTTTCTATTATTTTTTGGCTGGCTACCGTCACATAATGGAGGTATTATTGATTCTCTTCCATGTTAATTTCTCCTACCACATGCTACGGCAGGCCACTACCCTTAGCGTCTTTTCAGGTAGTTTTCCTTATATGGATCTACCTCCTAAAGCATTCAGCAGAGCCCATAGTCTTTTCTTTCTTTCTTTTTTAACAACTCATTTACCAGGCTTTCCTGCATGTCACTTTTTGAAGTAGATTTTTGCATTTCTCTTTTTCCTTCTTTACTGTTGAATAATATAGTTGTGAATTAACAGTAAAATATTTGTAATATGCATAGCTTGATTGTGTGCACACACATGAATGGGGGCCCAAGTTAAATCGGGAGGTGGCATCAGGTTTTTTTCTAATTAGAATTCTGGAAACACGTGGGGATAGGTGTCTTTTCCTTCTACCCTAAATGGATTATTTTACAGTTGGAGATAATGTAGTCAGTTAACACCAAACAAATGTGCCGTAACATACATAGAGCTCCTCAAAGATAATACACTGGTATTTTTTAAATGTTTCCACAAGTGCTATGAGTTATATATGAATATCAAGGAGAAAAGACAGTAGCAACTACCTGGTAATCATCTGTGCTCTTATGGAGCTAAACACCATCTGGTGCACATTCTTAATATTTCCTCCTTAAACACCTTAATAAGCTGTACCATTGACACAACATACGTCTCTCTTAGATGGTAGTAATTGTGTAGAAAAAGGAAAAAAACAAAACCAAACTGACATGTATACCAACAAGGCATGCTAAAATTGCATTTGTGCCATTGCGTGGAGAATTCACTTTGACTTTGGAGCATTTCAGTTGCTGGTATTTGAACATAAGTTAGAACATAAGTTGTAACACAGTCTGTTACAACATGGATTTAAGTTTAATACCTACCACATCATGTCTGCCAAAACCTAACCACCAGAGAAATTGTGAAGTTGAATAAATGATTATATTGATTTGGTCTCAACATACATTTCATGAATTTCTGGGGTATTTTTAATATTTTTTAAAGTGATCTTTTTTGGAGAAATACTTTAGTTGATTGCTTTTTTATTTTCAAACAAAACCACAAAAATATTTACTAGATCCTTTACCAAATTAGATTGTGAGTTTCACAAGAGAGGAACCCTGAATAATGCCTAGCACACAGTAGGTGCTCAGTAGAAATTGATTTAATGAATGAATGTATAAATCTCTATCCTAATATCTCAATTAATCAATATCACTTTTTTCTTCTATTTTTGTGTGTTTCATGATATTAACCTCAAATTATTAGTGCCAGGAATAAGCATGATGAGTATTTAAGATAGCCTCAATCATTCTTTCATTAATTGAACAACTACTGGGTTTCTACTCTTGGTCAAGTATTGTGCTCACTGCTGGCGGGAGAAAAAAAAAGACTCTCTCCTCCCCTATCCCATCCCCAAGTAGCAAAATTACCATGTAGAATTGGGATCAAAACAAATAGTGACAGAAATCCACTCAATAATTTTAACTGCAGTGTTTCCCAAAGACAGAATGTGTCTTAAATGTCACCTTTTCTTAGTCACTCTCAACCACTCTACCGGCACATCAGGCAGCAAGAATTATATAAGCTTGCCAATTAGGAGCTGATAAAATTAAGATTAAAATGTCATGCTACTTTGACTGGCGTTCCTTCTATAAAAGGATTGTGAAAGAAAATTAAAATAGTTGAGTAGCAATAAATTATGAAGTTTAAAATTAAAAACCAAAGTTGAACTTAATTAATTAGTAACAAACAGTACACTAGTTGGACATAAGGTGTAACCCAGAAGAATTTCTGACCCAGAAAGTGAGAAATCACTCAAAAAGTCAGCAGGTCGACATAGCAAGATAATAGAAACAAGTAAGAGCCTAAATATCTTAGAAACATTCGGGAAATGCTGTTATTTTCTTTATTCTTACAAAGAATAAAAGCTATCTGAAAAATGAAAGTATCCAGCTTTGAATCCTCAATGTGAATAAGGACTGAAATATGGGCACCTGCAAAAGATAACAATGCATAGTAAAAGATATTAGGAGGTGAATTTTAGGAGATGGATATACTAAAATAAAGCACTCTGTGCTCAATACTACACTTTAATACTAAATGGCTCTGCTGTGTGCCATGATTCCCAATGTCACATCCGTTTTAAAAGCACCGTGTGAACAGATGGAATGCTGCTAGAGTCAAATCTGCAGGTATGTGTTGAAGAAAATGGGAAACAATTGCACAAAGTAAGACACAAGAATTCAGAATCCTAACATCACAAGTCATTTTCCACCATGCAGAGTAAACTCTTAAAAAGTATGCTTTCGTTTCAAATGAAAAAGTTCAGTTATTTGCAGAGCTGGCTTACATCCCATGCCCTAAGGTGCCAGGCAAGTTATGAAACTGACTCAGGTTCTCAGTTTAGTTCTTTTTCTCTCTTTATAGTAAACCCCAGGATTTGGACCCTAGAGAGAGAGGCACTTTCAGATGACAGAGGGTGGGATTAGCAGAATGGCTCATTTCATCCAACAGTGACATCTGCTGTCCATTCACTAGATTTATCAAGGCTGCCACGTTAACAGGTAACCTGAGGGGCTGGGGATAATTTTGCCCTTATGCAGGTAATAAAGTCAAGCGTATAACACAGGGAAGTACTCAGAAATGAGGACCAAAAAAAAATCTGAAGATACCGGGCCTTGGTACTTCATTGCAAAAGAATGTAGGTTACTTTTAACTGATTATTTTTTGAAATTGTTTTTCTAAATTTTTAAAAAATTTTATATATAACTATATTAAAAAATAAAACCTAAAACAGATAAACTAAATTTTCATAAAACTGGTAGATGTAGAAGCATACGGAGCAATGGTAAGTTTCAATATTACATTTCTATCATTTAAACATGTGCAAAGATTTGTACACTTCAACAGCAGCAGCTGAGTCATCTCACTTCTAGAAACAAGAAGAGGAAAAACAAACTAAAACAAAAATAAAAACTATAGGGGCTTCCCTGGTGGCGCAGTGGTTGAGAGTCCGCCTGCCGATGCAGGGGACACGGGTTCGTGCCCCGGTCCGGGAAGATCCCACATGCCGCGGAGCAGCTGGGCCCGTGAGCCATGGCCGCTGAGCCTGCGCGTCCGGAGCCTGTGCTCCGCAACTGGAGAGGCCACAACAGTGAGAGGCCCGCATACGCCAAAAAAAAAAAAAAAAAAAAAAAAAAAAAAAAAATATATTTTCAGAAAGTGCATAAAACAAAGAAAGACCCTCTAACTCCAAATCATACAACATGTTGTCACAAACCGTACTGAACTGAGTAAGAAGTAGCCAAGGGAAGTGAAGATTCAGTAGAAGAAAGAATTGAGAGGACAGGAGCAACTAATGGTGGTAGATCACTAGAAATCCACGAGCAAGTATGTGAACCCAGAGGAGAAGCCCCAGCCAGAGATAGAAATGCTAGAGCAGAATTAAGAACTAATAGGACCGAGTCCTCAGGGAAGTGGAGAGAGAATACTGAACAATGTTCAGTGGAACTCAGGGGTGGAAAACCTTGGAAAACACCTACAGAATATAACTTCTAACACTGAATGAATATTCTGGAAGGCAAGGGTTGTTTACTTGCAGCAGGGCAGTGGGAAACAGGAGAGAATAAGCCTACAGATGGAAAGTGTCCCAAACCAGTTTGGGTTCTGGGAACTAAAACAGCCGTGGACCTATAATATCTCAAACCGTGAGGCAATAGTTTATCATTATAGAAAATTATGAGAGGTCCCTTGAGCTACAATGCTTGCACAATTCTATAACCTCTTTCCCACTTCCTACAAGAAACTCCTGTTGTGAGCTAGTCAAGAAAATTCAATATTCCCATGAGAAACACGAAAGGACTTCGCTTAGCTTCCATAAAAGACACTATAAGAACAAAGATGAGAAGGAACACATCAACTCTTTTAATCATCAGAGATGCAGTTATGAAACAGAAGAAAAATGTAATGAACATTTGTACAGGACAACGTAAATTTTAACAACTTAAAACACATAAAGGGACCATGAGATGACATACGAGTTCTAGGGGAAAAGATGGCCAGAGAGTGAAATTGAAACTGGCAGGATTCATGAAAGAAATGGGATTAAAAGTAGAAATCATTTTAGAAGAGAATAATACAAAGAAAACAAGAAAGATTTGTCCGCAAAGAAAGTAAGAATCATAAAGAGGAGAAATGAGAGAAGAAAAAAAACATTGAATAAACCCTCTCCTCTCTCTAAAGAAACAGAAATATAGGAAATAAAACAGAATTAGAAAAAATATACATTATGTTAGGCCAAGGTAAACCATATAGGTATACTTATCCATATTATATATATTTATGTTATCAAAAGGCTCAAATCCAAGATAAATCCTTGTATAATAATTGAACTTTAATGATTAAGAAAGCATTATTTGGAAGGTTAAGTACAAAGGTCAAGACGTTTCTTAAGAAAGGAAAACCAATGGGGAAACAGAGTTTTCCACAGCAACAAGTTGACACCAGAATATGGGAGGCAATATCTACAAAATAATCGAGAAGAGAATGAAGCCAATGGCTTTATCTTTATCCTCCCAAGATATCCATCAACTATAAAGTCTACACTTAGGAACACCCACAAATTCAGGCAAGTAAAATCTTTTTGAGAAATTTACTAGAGGTCAAACTTCAGTCAACCCAGTGCTGATTAGGAGAACTACTATCATTAAGACTAGCAGTGAGCATCCAATACACTCAGCTGTAGATTTAAGGGGAAAATGGCGTGGAAAATGTGAAAACACATTTTTATTGACAGTTTTGACAATGTACAAAATCCAACCATAAAAATTAAGAGGAGGGAGTGAGTACAAGATGTAGAAAGCAGAATTAGCTCCCTGATCGTCTCATATGTTACATCTGAGAGTAACAGAATATTTTTAAGGCTCACAATTCACCTACAATAATATAAACATATTAAAATTACAAGGCAAATATTAATAAATGCCCAATTACAAAAACTGAATAGCAAAGGAGGAGTAGAGAAATTAGAAATAGCACCTAGTCTAATTTTATTGCCACTCACAGTATGGAGCCCTTAGATATTGTATAAAGAAATGGGAAGAAATTTAAATACAGGTAAAATTTTAAAAATAATGACTATAAAAATATATCTGTCCTGTCAACAAAAAAAATGATCATTTACTTTTAAAAATTTGAATAATATGAATTAGAAAGCAGTACTCAATTTTATGATAGATACAAGAAATATCCCTTTAAAAAAAGAGATCCAAAAGTGTCTTTAAAAAGAGTTGCTAAATACAAACAAGGCAAATGCAAACAAATAAATTAATCAGTTTATTTTTACACCATTTTTTTGGCTTATGTTTTTATTCCCTTTTAAAATTTGGTTAAGATATTTTAAAATCTCTTGATATTCTTTTTCTGATAATTCTAACTTTAGGGTTCTAACTCTGTTTCTTGTTTTTTTCCTGTTTCTCATAATATCTATTTTCCTGGATTGTTTTGTTGTTGTTGATTTTGTTTTATTCTCTTTTTTGATTGACAGAAAAACAACAGGAAACTCGTACCAGTGCAGGTTGCCTCTCTAAATTTTGACGATATTTCATAATCCTCCCACTTTTGTTTACTTTTCAGAGACCTCAATTAGTTGTTTATTGTAGATTTTCAAGTTTTCAGTTGCAATCAACGTGAAGGATGGGCTATAGAGAGCTTACCCTGGCACAGAGGACCAGAAATCCACCTCATCTTCTTAAAAAGAAGTTATTTCCCATTTGTAACTTGTAGGAAGGAATGTAGATTCGGAGACATGAATTTTCCAGGACATGGAAAAATCATTTAACAACATAAGGTTCTATTTCAGCTAATACAGAAGAGATATGGTTGAGAGAACAAGAAAGTTGACAGTAAAGAACTCACATGGAAAAGCATCTCAACAGATACTATAATCCATCCTACTCCCAAGTGGGGAAATTTTGTATTAGTGAAACTTCAAACAGGTATCACTTTCACCTCAGTTAATCCACAAAATTTGAGTCAGCAACATCTTGTGATCAAACATATAAAAAGTAGTTGATAGATGAAATGCCATTAACAGAATGAGGAGTTATCCATTACTCAGTAAAACTTCATCCATCACCCATATACCAAACTCAACTCTATCTTAGACTAAGCACACACACCACATTGAAAACTGTCAACTTCTGGTGATCTAGAAACTTTTCTTCCATGACCATTTGATTACATTCAAAGAAAGAATACAGAAAGTTCATGGATGAGCAGTAAAAATGGCTGTAGTGACACAATAATAAATATAATAAATAGCAAAATAATAACTTTCATTACATACTATAACACTCATTTTACTGATATAATTTGATATTATGGTATTCTGTTAAGCAAGTTTTATATATGATTATATAATCTCATACCAGATTGCACGTTTTCAAATGAAACAAATCAAAGAGAACAAAAGAATCTCACACAGAAATTGACTAAAATCACGGTCTCTAGTTCAATATTACAAACATGCCTAATTATTACAGACATACAGATGAATGGCAATTGAAGCATATCAGAAAATAGACATTCCTGAATACAGATGTACAATACAATTAATTATTCTCAAATAGTAACCAGAGCTTCTATTTATTCCCTATTAATAAATAATATGATTATTAGTTATGCAACTAGCTGCTTTTAATGTCCCCATTAAGAACTTAACACATTTTTTGCTAGAGCTGTCTTTGGATGGCTCATGTAAGTTTTTTAATGTAGAATTATCCACTGCAGCTAGAGCTTTATAGAAGATGCTGATTTAGTCAGTGCCTACAATTCAGATGCATAAGACTTGAGCAGAAATTCACCATGAAGCAATCCATTGTTTTCTCTTCAAATATATATCATGCATCCACATATATACATACAAAAAGTTAATAGTGATGAAAATCTTTAGTAAAATAAAATATAAAGACTGTAATGAAGAATTACAAATATATATGCACATATACATGTATATATGCAGCCAACAAGTTTTCCAGCAACCATACATTTTTTTCAAAACTTTCTACCTCGAGTAAATGGGAATTTTCATTTTTGTAATATATTGCATATTAAAAATGAACTGTGTTTTTATTGATTTTGAAACCAACACTTCCAAGTATGAAAGTAATAGCTTTTTGATTGATTCAGTCAGGATGAGTTGGACGTTGAGAAGAAAGGGAGAATTAATCAGAAAGGGTTGATACAGGACCTATTCATAGTTTAGATTTCCATTTTTTGTGTCATTGTTCTCTTGTTCTAGACCTGATGGACTATTTGTACCAGTTTAAATGACAAAATGACTAGGATGAGAGAAGTAGCAAGTCAGGATATATCAGAATTAAGTCTATTTTGAAATTAGAGGTAGAGACCAAACTTTAGAATAATAATCACAGTATTCTGAGTAGAAACGGTGCTTTTTGAAAAGGTCAGGTACACACTTAAATCAATCCTCATAGAAAAGAATAGATCAAAACATTCCTAAATGAGATTAAGAATATTACTTTGCCTTGCTTTACCAAAGAACTGTTCTAGAAAATATTCAAGCAAACCACATCTGGAATCAATCAGATTACAGATGGATACTACCTTCTAGCTTTAACAGTGAAACTTATTTCATTCTCTTTATTCAAGTGGTTCAGGAAAGATATGTCAAGTTCCCACTCAGAGCCAGGCACCAGACTCTAGATAGAAACCTGGATAAAACACGATCCCTCCCCACTCACTGAAATCTGAGCCAACTTGAGAATTCCATTGTGGCTGCACTCATGCTTCTGAGGCACCAATATCGAGGAGTAAGGTTCTCAGTCCACCTAGGAGGGCACAGGGAACAGACTTTTGTTCAGAAATGCCAAACAGGCTGAGCTGAGAGAGGATCTAGGACCTAATCTTGAGGGAAATTAACAAAACCAGGATGACTCAACTGCTTGGCCGGGAAGGAGAAGATACAGACAGGGTGGTAACTGAAGGGATCTAAGAGGTGAGGGAGGACTGGATGTAAGGCTTCGAGAGACTTTAGTACATTTAGTACATTTCATTTAGTCTCTGTACCTTCTGGGGCCTCCTATAATCCTTGACAATTTCTCAGTCTTTCCTTTTTTTTTTTTTTTTTTTTGTTGTTGTTGTTATGATCTTGACAGTTTTGATGAATAATAGACAGATATTTTGTAGAATTTGCTTCAGTTTGAGTTTGTGTGAGTCAATTCATGATTAGACTGGAATTATGGGTTTAGGTGAAGAGTAATACAGAGGTGAAGTGCCTTTCTCACTGTATCATATCGGGGGTACTGATAACATGACTTATCACTGGTGATATTTACCTTGATCACTTAATTAAAGTAGTATCTACCAGGTTTCTCTACTGTAATGTACCATTCTTCCATTTTTATTGTTTGAAGCAAGTCACTAAGTCCTGCTGTAAAATATTTTTCTATCGTTCAATGAATAATGACAGAAATATTTATTGACAGGCATCATCAGAAAGGCAAGAACAAAAAGCAGCTGTTTTACTAATAGTTATATTTTTAGCTAACTCCTAAAATATTGTAACATCTAAGTAATGACAATAGTTATTTAAATAATTCGAAGAGTTCAACTGCTACAGGTACTATATTTTTGTGTATTTATAGTAAATCGAAAACTGAGTACAATGATATTCTTTTTCACTGTTATTTTGAACAGTGACAATTTTCATTGCAAGGACATTTTATACAATGTTTGAGTATCTTTGACTTTTTTGGTCAATGTTCAGCAACATTAAATTATTAAATTTTTATTTGAACATTTTTACATGTTTACATTAGTCAATGTTTATAGCAAACAAGTCATTAAGAGACAAGTATTACATAAATAGATAAAATATACCATGGAAGAATTAAGTGCCTTTCTTAAAAAAAGAAATGAGTTGCTTACATCATTACTTTCTATCCCCAAACCTTCTGGCTACCAGATGCTCTTCTAACATGGACCAGCAGGCGATGGTGATGACCCCTATTCTGTAAACAAGCATTACATCACTAGACTTTTAGCTGGAAGGAACTAATCTTAGTACAGATCCCTGAGCTGTGAGCTGCGGCAAATCTGGACTGAGCTAGCTCCAGAAGCCTTCAAGGACTCTCATTGTGTTTCACAGTGGTCTCAAGAATTCTCAGTCCATAAAGTATTCCCCAAATAGACATCAGACATCTGGGCTATATAAGGGAGTTGGGTTATGGCTAATTACTGCTATGTCCTCACTCCCTCATACCGCAGGAGAATGGCAGGTGCTTGGACTCTGGGTTTCCCTAGACAACACAATGCCCTAGGTCTTTCAAGTCATGGCTGTTTCCCTCCCAAATTTATCTTTCTAGTTTCCACTTATATTTCATTCTCTTATTCAGTCTAAATAAACCTATATACAATTCAGACATAAAGTCAGATATTGAATCCAGTGTTTCTGTATATCAAGTCTTAGAAAATACACTTCCTCGCTCCTAATGTATCCTTTAAAACAAGTCCAGCTATATTTTTGTAAAACCTTGTGTAGAGAAATACAATCTGGGAAAAGTATCTGTAACCTTCACCACAAGTCACGTAAGTCAATAGGTCTTCATGGCACATCTCCAAACCCGTATAAAAAATCAATATTAAGGCATCTGCCTCTGAGGATTTCAACATTGTGCCATAGATTTTAACTTGTTTCCCCCTTTCTGAACTTGCTGTTCTGTAGAAACAGAGCTAAATCTAATCATACACTTCACATAAAAATAGATCTTTATTTTCCAAAATATTTTCAACATTTGAAAAAAAAATGAGTTGCACTACCTTTCTCTCTCATCAAACAAAACATGTTTGTATTAATCAAAGTAAAGATATTTGAATGAAAATAACAGGAGAAAGAGGGACTCCAAAACCAGTGGAACATCTTTACTTGATGTGGTTGTCACATGACTGTTGACCTAACCGTCTGTATTTGTTAAAGGTCATAGTCATGGGAAAGTGGTGATAATAAAAAATTTGTAATTAATTTAGGGAAGATAAGATGTACTGTATTGCTTCTGTTGTGGGTGTGTCTGGGTAAAAACTTGCACAATGAATAATCCAGAATGCATTCACATCTGCTAAAGAAAGCAATGTGTGGGGCAGTTCTCCACCACTGTGCTGAAAAGATAAGTTACCAGCAGTGTAGAAGATGGTCTCCCATGTAGTGGTTAAATTTGCCTAATTTTGAGAACCTTGGTGGTAGGCAGGAAAGAATGGACTATTGGCATGTAAATGTCAAAGCTGCCATGGAATTCATCCCTGGGCTGCTGGGTAGGTGGCTCCCAAGGCCCCATAAGGAGGGCACGCAGACTCAAGAGTAAATTGACTTCCATGATTTAAATTTGTTCTCTTCCATGTATTTTCTAAGAAACTTGAGCCAATTGCAGGAGAGACAGTATGGTACTATTTGAGACCCTGGAGCAAAGAAAGTCCTAGACTAATGAGATGAATATTTGTTTTCTATTTTCCCTAGACAATGGAACATGCTGGGTGCGTCTCCTTATGTGGTGGATTGAATTCTGTAACAAGAAGACTGCATGGTTTATGAAAAATAAAAACAAATAAACATACATTGGTTACAAGTTTCTTTAACTTTGGCTAGATTTCTGTGGCAAAAATAATGCTTTGTGGTCATCTCAGCCTGGACACATAGTAGGACTACTTTCCCCAGCTTACTTTGCAGTTAAGTGACCAGGCTGTTGAGTTTTTGTCAATGGGAAAGGGGGAGAAGTGCTGTAGGTTACTCCCCAGAAGATCCCATTAAAACTTCCTGTGTGATTAAGTTCCCCCATTCTCTATCCAATAGCTGGATGGAGAGGACTCCATTAACATGGAGAAGGGAGGAACCACATGATGGAAGAACCCTGGACCCCTGCGTCACTCTTCAAGGCAAACCCCTATGGCCTAACTTTCTTGGCTCTTATAGTGAGACATAAACTTATTATGATAAGCCACAGAGATCCGGATATTGCTTATTAGAGTAGTTTATACTTATCCTAATTAATACAATTGCTGTTATGCCTACAACATGTATACCTTGATGACTAAAGTCTGTTGGTATAGGGACGTAGAGTTAGGAGTAGGAAATGGAGAGGATGCTATTTCAAAATTATAATATTTGTAAAGAACTTAGAACAGTATTTGGAACACTGCAACCATGACATAAGTACTTGTATAGAAATGTTAATAAGTAGACGGAGAAATGAGACAGACAGGTCTTTTTGTTGTTTTGTTTTTAGGTGTTCATTTTTTTGTTTGTTTGTTTGTTTTCTGGACTTGAAAATCTAAATTCACTGGAATTTTTGGCTGAATATTCTGCTTCTTTGGAGAGGCTTATCATCCTCTAACAGGCCATATTACATGCTGGGTTTCTTCCTCAGTGCTCAGAGAATTTCTACATCCAATTCTCTTACCACTTTGAGTATTCCCCTAGAAAATTTTATCCACACCTATGAAATCTATTACCTCTGTTTGTTGGTGATGATACAGTTTATATCTCGAATTCGGACTGATCCTTTGAAGTTTAAAGCAGGAAAGTCAATTTTCTACATGATATCAACTCTTAAAAACTTTCCAAACTTCACATATCCAAGAGTAAACTAATGTTCCTTCTCATGTATTAGTTTTATTCCTTTGATTTC
Source organism: Phocoena sinus (assembly GCF_008692025.1). Classification (NCBI taxonomy): domain Eukaryota; kingdom Metazoa; phylum Chordata; class Mammalia; order Artiodactyla; family Phocoenidae; genus Phocoena; species Phocoena sinus. The sequence continues at coordinate 62,067,766 of NC_045780.1, read as the reverse complement.
TATTTTGGGAAACCTCAACACCATCGATCTAGTTGAGTAGGAGCTATTCCCGATACCATCGTGCCCCACGCTTTTCAGAGCCAAATGATCAATTCCGACAAGTTTACCTCTGACATGGCCTTCACATCCATCTATCGCTCCTTTTCTCCGCTATCCTAATCCATAGCACTGTATGAACTGCTGTTATAATCCATTGTATCATCTTCTCAAGTTTATTTAGCTTCCATGCAATCTACTCTACCTACTGCAGTTGGAGGGATTTTTTTTTTCAAATGCAAATCTAGTTAACACATGCCTCAGCTTAAAACCCTCTTATAACATTTTATTCTTTGATAAACATCAAATCATTTATCATACCACCGGGTCTGGTGTGGTCCCATTCTTGCCTACTTCCAGTATCATCTTATTTCTATTCCTCCCCTTGCTCTCTTAGCTTCAGTCTCACCAGTTTTCTTTCAGTCTTTACTGTTTCACACTCTTCTCATCACACACTACATCCATATGCTGTCTGTCTACGGTTTTTCTATTTGGTATTCTCACTCTACGCCACTTTCTTTTTTACCTCATGAACTCCTAATTATCTCTCAGAGCAGGGTGGCTTCATCAGCGAGTTACAGTCCTGTAGCACTCTGTTCCCTTCCTTCACATTATATAACCTGGCTGTAACCATACATATTATCACTTGATTCCTATCCATCGCTCCAACTACACTAAGTTCCATGAGGACAAAGGCTATGGCTGGTTCTCCTAGCCTTTGAATTTTCAACAATACCTGTCAAAGAAGAGGAACTCAGTACATTCTTTCTTGAACAAATGAATGAACCTGGTGGAGAGACAGTGTGACAATTTGTTCCCCTGGGGGAGAACACACGTCAGTGAGACTTTTGAATAAAGAAGGGTAAACAACTATCTAATTCTGAAATTAAAAGGCCTGAGACAGTGAGGTTGTAAGCCCCTCTAATATTAGAAAAGGTGACTATTATTTTAATGCTTAAAATTGCTTTCACATAGGTTATTACAGTTATAGAAGAGGATGACTTTTGATGGGAGTGATAGAAAATAATTTTATTCTTTGAAATGGAAATTGGAAGACATCATCTAAAGCATTCCCCTGGGTGTCGTCAAACCCCAGAAAACATAATGACAATATAAGAGCCTGGTATGAAATCTGCTTTGAGCAATTAAGTGAAAGACCTGTGTTGTTACCTGGGACAATGGAAGAAACGTAGAGCTGTGTCATTCTGGAGAAGTCTGACTTGAGATGGCAAAAGCTGACCTACACAGAATGAAACATACTTCTGCTGCAAGATTGCTGTGACAGGTCAAAAGCGATCAGGACAGCTTTCAGTCCACTGATTTATTTCTCAAGATTTTCCACAAATGTCTGGAGACAAGAACCTGGTAGAAGACTGGATGGTCTTGTGGTCAACACCAATGGGTTTCACAATACTGCCCCCTTAGCTGGAAGTGAGGTATGACCCCTGAAACTTGAAGGAGTCGAAAACAACTGGGTTCTACTTGCCTCTGGAAAGAATTATGAGGACTCCCTACCATCTATATTTTTCCTAATAAGTGAATAGGATCAAACACATTGTTCAATAATCTAAATCATTTCTGAGACACCCTTAGTGTTTATGGACCAAAAAGGGTTGGGGCTTGCCCAGGAGTCAGGGTAAATTCTCTAGCTGCCATCTAGTCTGTTCTGAAATAAGACTTGAATCCCAAGTTTGACCTTGGAAGATACCCAGGTTTTAAGGTAAAAAGGAAGCCTTCCTATTTTCAGTGATGAGCAGGCAGCCACCATCAGTCACAGAACATGTTTACATTAAAATACGTATTTAAAAGCAAATATTACTCTCAAGATGATAATTTAGAGAGCAGTCTGCAATGTGTAACTGTTCAAGGTCAGGTGTGGGCCTACAGAAGAAAAATACTTTTGAGCGTTTCTTGATACTTAGCCCATTCTTTATAGTACTTCACTTCTGGTCACAAAGCAAGGCACGCATAAAAATGCTTTCCATTAACTATTTTAAAAGTTCTGCCTTCAGATTTCTGCTGACCTCTCTCTTAGCCTCTCTCTGATTTTGTCCACTTTGGTACAGACCTAGGAAACCTCTTCCTTTTCTGTGTACCGACGTTGGCTAGGAGGCATTATTGTCACTTTTTAAAGTAAATTGCTTTATCAACTTGAAATCCTAAAGCTTAGCCCTGACCAAGAGTGTCGGAAAGAGTTCCTGGGGAAGCACAGCACAGGCATTCGGAGGACACACGTACAGTACAAGTAACACAGTAAGATCTTGTTCCCAGAGATATCTTAACACAAACTTGAATGCAGAAAATCCTGATGCAGCATACAGAAACAGATAAAACATCACAAAGGCAGCTAATATAACAAAATTGGTCAAGTTCATATTAATATGCATTCAGCTGTATAACATGCAATTATAATAACTAGACACCGAACAAGATATAGTGTCTCTCTTCATAGAGCTTGCATTCTAATGGGAATGACTTCTAACTACAAATTACATGAAACATGGTAGAATACAGTACGTACTACAAAACCAAATAAAAGCCAAGTGATGTGGGATGCCGTGTAAGTAACTCAGGGAAGTTTTGAAGATAGTTGAATTTTCTTTAAATCACAGCTTCCCTAGCTAACAGCTGAGAAAACCTACACACGTGGCATTAATTGTGCATGTCTTAGTACAATGGGTTGGTTAATGTTTCTTCATTGGATTGAGGAGATGATTAAACAAAATAGCATATATAAACACCTAGTACTTTGTTGGGTACACAGGAAATATTCCATTAAACTAGAACTCTTCCATCTGTGTAGAAATTATTGTGACCTGTAAAGACAGGGAAATCTCAATAGAGAAGGAAGGGGATTTTTTAATGATAAGTGAGTTCAGTGTTCAAAAAAGAAACTGAATTGTGTTGCAAGAGATTCCACATAGAAACAACAGTAAGAACAAACACATAAAGTAGAAGATGCACAAGTTGAAGAGTACAAACTGGTCTGAGAAAAAAAACGTTTTGTAAGTAAGCCTGTCGTGGAAAGACTTAAATATAATACTAAACCATCTGGATGTGATTCTGTTGATAATGAGGAATCCCTGAAATTTAGTCTATGGCAATTCTGAAAGAATACTTGTAAGAAAACATATTCTTTTGTTAAAAATATTAGAGAAATTCTGTATATGCAAAGCTGTTCAGAAATTTCTCATATACACTAACACAGTAACAACAAAAAGTAAATCTTATTCAACTTTATTCAAGCTAGATTTTATAAACTTATTTACTAAGCAAACTCTTCCATCTCTGTTTCCCTGAATATAGCACCTACTAAAAACCCTTATTTGGGGTGTCATTGGAATGTACTTAGAAATAGGTGGTCTAAATTCTGCTTTAAGAAGACAATTCTGGCAGAACTCTCAGTTGGAAGAGGAGATCTTGGATGCTAGGAGCCCACTGAAATAGCTCACTTGCAAGCTAATATGTGAATGACTTAGATTTAGAAATGAAATTGAGAGAAAGGCATGAATCAGAAGCAACAACCCTTGGCATATGATTGACTATATAAAGAGTAAAAAATGTGCAAGACCCAATAGAGACTCTAAAATGTTAAGCTCAAAAGACCATATGACAGGAGGTATCTATAATCAAAATTGGAAACTCTGAAGGGAGACCAAGATTTGGAGTAAAAGGAATGATCCTGGAAGTGCTCAGCTTTAGGGCCTGCTTTGGAACTGTATATATAGCAGGCAGCTGAGGATTTCATTTCATATCAACCAAACATAATTGAAAACCCAGCAGGTGCCAGATTCAGGACTACATGTGCAAAACCAAAAGATGAATAAGGCACTATCTCTGCTCTTGGGGTCTTAGATTTTCTGGACTCACTCCAGCATTACAGCAGACCCAGAAAGCTTTCAGGGGGAAATCTGGGACTTGGTCAGGTGTCACCATCAGATATCCTTGAGAGACCCAACTTTCAAAGAAGAACACCATCCCTACCTCACACCGGGCAGTCTATCAAAGCACACGGCTTTGTCCTTTTGTTGCTACACAAAATTTGGGCATTCCAGTCTGTTTCAGAAAATAAAACTTTGAATTCTTTGCAGCCCATTTCTCATGGAATGTTTGGTATAGGAGAACAATATTTCATGGAGAATTGCTTGAAACATAGGGAAATCATTCCTTAAGATCAGAGTTTTTATTGTGTTATATTATATTATATTAGGCATTAGGAGTTCCTATGGAGAAGAGTCAGGGGGCATCTGAGAAAGCAAAAGAGGGTCTATGACAGACATTTCATGCTCAGTAAATATCCACACACTTCCAGATATTTCAGAGACTTCTAGTTAGGTTGAGACTTCAGTTATGAAAATATCTAATAGACTATGAGCTGAAGTGATATGCATCACTTTGGGGCTAAGACAGGAAAACACCTCTGCCTTATTTTAAGCTTTCTTTTCATCTGTCTTGGGTACCCCAAGGTTACATGTAATGAGTGCCATAGCTTAGACACGGAGGTTGTTAGCCTGACCAACTTTGGACTTTATGTGTGTAACAAGCTTTGGTTTGGCAAAGCCAATGAGAATCCAGATTTAATGTTTGATTTGCTTGTTTGGGTTTTGGGTTTTTGGGGGGTGGGCAACACAGTGGGATTAATACAGAGCCCAGGTGGAGAGAAAATCTCCATTGAGTTAGGGTTTTCTCATGTTGGACTTCTATATAAAACTTGTTGATGAAAAATATTCAGCAGATGAAAATTTTAGAAATCCAGTGCTCTACAATGTATCTATGTCATTTTCATGTCAGTTGAAACCAGCAGAAAATTCCATCTAGGCCATATTCTATAGGAGAATTGTTTTTCCTGATTTGTTTTCTCGTGTTATACATGAGCATAACAGAACTCACAATTCTATTCTTTATACAGATATTATTGATCTTACTGCCCACCATGTCAGACAGAGTTTATGAGACGTATTGCAAGAATGCCTCCCAGATCTCAGAATTGGTAAGAATTAGGTTTCTCCACAGAAACTGTTACGGTTTTAACAGAAAGAATTTTGGAAAAAAATAGGATAGAAGATGGAAGATGGGACACTACCAAAGGGGTTCTTTGTTGGCAAAACATAAATAAAAAATAAAAAGAATATACGTAAATAAGGTTCTTCAGGTTTCACGTAAAATTACACAAGTTTATACTAGCTAACATATCGCTTATAAATTGATAAGAAAAACATTGGGAGTCAGGGTTTAGACTTATTTAGGTCATTGGACTGGCAAACATGTTTCACTAAGGACTCTATCAGTCAACAGCTGGATCATTCTTTTCAATAAAGAATGTCAAACTGTTAAGAGGAAAAGTAATAAAGTTAGTTATTAGAGTCACTCAACCAACATGGTGAAGAATCTGAAAAATTTCTCATATGAATAATGTCGAAGACTCAAATAATAATTAGTTTGGGTAAGAAAAGATTGATTGTGGCTTTTGCAGGAGCACATGAATGTGTTTTCATAAGGGGGAGTGGGGTCTGCATAGCTCCTGACTTCACATATTTAATGAGCTGCTATGTCTTAGGTGGAAACACATAAAACTGCCCTCTTTGTAAATCAAAGAAGGCTGGATACTGATAATTTCATATGGTTCCAACTAATACACTAGGAAATACAGTCATCTCTGAATTATTTATTAGGGCAGAATTGGGACAGCAGTTAGAATTGATAAAAGTTAGATTTTAGGCAAAAGTAAGATAGAAATTCTATCTAGATTTGTTCAAAAGTAGAAATATAGGTGAAATATTAGGTTTTAAAGGTGAGTTCTATCAGAGAATTCATGTAAGAATTCCATGCTTTGATTTTGAGATTGGCTATGTCATCTTTCGTTACAGCTTTTATTTCTACTTACCTCATGTTCTATATTTTTTAAACCATTCTGATAAAGATGTTAGTTTTCTCAAATTACACACAGGGCTGTCTTCATGGGCATAGAACCTGCTTACTAAGGCCCCATCCATGTGCTACTGTGATCATTCTGAAATTCTTAGTAAATTTTGAAGAGAGGAATCTACATTTTCATTTGGCACTGGACCTTGAAAATTATGTAACCAATCCTGAATACACAGTCTTCTTCAATTTGCATGAAGATTAACATGATAAATGTACATTAATTCTAGGCCATCAAAAGCTAGTGTATCACTTTTAAATTACAATTGGGAATTGTCCTTATATAACAAAATGTATTGCTCCAAAGATTATTTTGTAGTAACTGTTAAATAATCTATGTCTATGTGCATTTGGGAAACTGAAAAATTTCTAAAGGAGCTTTGGTGTTCTATGCATCAATTAACCATAGAATGTTTAATTAGAAATAATAATGGAAGAACATTTTGAAGAGGCAAAACACAAATCTATGACAATTCTATTTCTTGAAAATCGGCATTCTTGAAATAAAGAATAAACGAACAGCAGGAAAATGCACCATTATTACGGTCACAGCTTCTAGGCAACCCATTAAAATGAAAACCAGACACAGGTAGCAACAGATGTATCTACCATCAAAAAAAAGTTAAATTAAATCAGTGAAAACTTTCAAATGAGGTAACTGTTCAATGAAAAGGAAAAAGAATAAAAATCACATCTGCTTGTTTCTGTATTCTGGGGTTTGTAATTTGGTTCTCGAAACTGGTCCATATGCAAATGTTCTGACTGTCCTCAATGAAAAGTTAACTTTTGTAACTAATGTTAAATACACAAAAGAAATGTTGATTCGGTTAATTTTTAGGAAGACATATCCTCTAGTTATAAGTTATGATTTTACTATTATGATTTAGAGATTAGTAAATATTCGCTTCTTTATTCAGTTAACATTGTAGCCAAAGAGTCATGTGATCTTTGTTTTTAAAATTTGAAGGGAACTTTTCCTCACTGTATCTCAAAGATTTTATTACTCAAGAATGTTCTGTTTCTTAAGTATTGATAGAATTTTTTAATGTATTGGTTTATGTACTATATCTTTATACAAGATTTTTAATTTTTAGCATTCATAGTTCCAATTCCACTAAACAAATATTTATTATCTTCCATATACAAATAATTCATTCTGTTAAACTTATTTTCAGTTCAACATTCTAGAAATGAAACCTTATTTTTTACTTAAACTTATTCTATAAAGGAAATACAGCAGTTATCCTAATTTTAATAAATGCTGAAAGCTTTGTAAAATTTTTCTTTGTGTACTAAATGATTTTGAGCCCATACCCAGCAACTGTGATGAATGTAATAATGAAATAACATTTTGAAAGCAGACCTGATACATTAACTATTTGCTGAGCTTCTATCATAGGCTCAGGATTGTGCTTTCTCTATACTGTTTTTCTGTGACAGTCATGCTGTTTTCCTTATATAATTAAAAGCAGAGATGTGGAGTTTTTAAAAAAATCATCTTTTTACATGGTGATGAAACATGAAAGATTCTGCTAAAAGTTTATGTTGAAAATTAAGATATAAGTAAAGCAATCTACGTGCACTCATCCAATAAGGAGAAAAGAATTAATTGGTGGATCAATGCCAATCTTAACTGTGAAATCCTCAAGAAGAAGAAAATTAAGATTGTGCTTAATAAGATTCTCTGCAATACAGCAAACAATCCAGCCAAAACTCTAGAAAAAAAGAACAAAGTATATGCATTTTAAAAGTAAGTGGTACATTTCTGTTTTTTGAAAGGCATATGCATAAATATGGTTTTTTTCCCTACTTTAGTGACCACTTGACTTGGAATACTTAAATTCTGGTGAATGTTTTAGAAACGTTAATGAGTAAAATTCACAGACATTTAAGAATAAACTGTCAAGTTATCCATCACATTGTTATTATTAAAATAATAGCACAAGCAGTCCACTAATAACCAAAAAAGCTCAAGGGATTACAGAGTATTAAGACTAGAAGGAGACAGATCTAAATAGAAATTGTCAGAACCATCAGAACGAAATCTGAAGCCTGCTCAACTGAAGAAAGATTTCTGAATCCTTCAGAATAGGATTGGGAGGGTGGCTGTGATGGAAATTGAATCCAAGTATCCTCCTCTGGGCTTCACTGTCAAGGAAAGGGATTAAGAGTGAAATTTTCAAAAAATTTACATTTGTGAAATTGGTGTTTAGAAGAGAGTCTGTGAAATACTGTTATTTCTTTGGAGTCAAAATTTAAGAAATTAGTTAGTATTATGCCCCTTTCCTTTCCTGCTAGCTTTCCCTATTTTCTCTCTCTTCATGTTTTGCTACCTCAGACCTCAGACATGCTGTGGCTATAAAGTCCCTTGATCTATCTTTTACTATCTTTTTCATTTTTTTTTTCCAGTAAGCCTGCACTTTTGGTTCTCAAACGACCTGTAGCTTCTGATCTGAGCAGAGCATAGAACAACAAAACTAAAGGTGATGGTGGAGCATGTGACTAGGATGGGTCCCAATGGATTTAGATAAAGTCATGGCCACCGAACTGTGGACATTTGACCCTGAGAACGTCAGAGATTTCTAAGGGGGCTTTTCATGGGCTAGTATTGGAGGGTCACTTGTGGCAAACTGATTTTTCTTAAGTTGTATTGAATCTTTCTGCACATCTATTCTTCCATTGTAACTTCCTTCCAAACTTAAACTTACCAAAATAATATTAAACCATTTATATTATTCACAATAACCTATCTTTACTAATGTACATATCAGAATTCATTATGGGTATAATCAATCTATTACTTTCTATTAAAATTACTATTTTATATTCCATTTTTCTTTTTAATGTTATTTCATATAAACAATATTTTATATCCATCAAGATGAGCCACAGAGCTGTGGCTTTCAGTATTGAAATTCTTTCTTTGTAAAATTGTTTTACTTTTTGACCCCTTTCACCCATTTCTCCCACCCTACAACCTCGGACCACCAATCTGTTCTCTGTATCTATGAGCTTGGTTTTTTTTGTTTTTATTTTTTAATTGATTTTTATGTTGTTGTGACCATGAATTACATTTTAGTAATGGAGAACAGGGTGATGATTTCTGAAAGTCCAGGGATGTAGGGTCTGAAAAGAGATTTCTGGAGTCCCCTGGCTGTCTGCTTCCAGAGGTTGCTTTCTTGATATTGCCAACTTCTGGAACTCCTGCTCTGGCTTCATTTTAAAGCCTTGAGCACAAGTAAGCGTCTTCTCCTGACCTGCATTTGCCCCACCACGAGGTTCCTTTGTAACCTTGAAACGTGCAGTGTGACCAATCGTTGGCTGCCAAAACAAATAAATTTTGAGAATTCTTCTCTCTGACCTCCCATACTAAAACATAATGCATGGCCACTTGTTTCATAGAGACAAAGTCTATCAACCTGATCACTTTCCAAACACAACTTTTATTTCTTTACTTAATGGAGTCACGTAGAGATACTCCATACAAGCCCTTCTGCTTGTTCCCATGGGGACTGTTATATAAAATTACATTATGATGAAAGCAGGTAGAGTAAACGCTTGTTAAAGTTATTTACAACAACTACGCTCCCTGAGTGAAACAGGTGTTTGGAGTGTACTTGATTTACAACGTTGTGTTAGTTTTAGGTGTACAGCAAAGTGAATCAGTTATACATATACATATATCCACTCTTTTTTAAGATTCTTTCCCATATAGGCCATTACAGAGTATTGAGTAGAGTTCCCTGTGCTATACAGTAGGTCCTTATTAGTTATCTATTTTATATCTAGTAGTGTGTATATGTCAATCCCAATCTCTCAATTTATCCCAAACAAGTTATAAATCTAGTAGTATAGAGAAACCAGTATAGATATCTCAGACTGCTCCTCCCAACCCATGAAATTTATCACTGCGATACGGACATGGAAATGAAGTCATTGGGAAGGTAGATCTTCTGCTAATAATTATTTCTTTTCCTTTAAGAAAATACAAGAAACAGTCTGAGATGTCTGTACTAGTTTCTCTGTACTATTAGATTTAATAGCTTGTTTGGTTGAACAAATTTTCAGCGAGGAATAGAAGAAACAGAAAATAACACATTATGTTTGGAAACTCTGGTATTCTGTAAACACAACCTCAGTATATAAGTAGTTCTTTCTAGATAGAAAATGGAACTAGTCCATTTCTAAAATCATCTATATTTTTCTAATGATAAAAAATTCTACTACTATTGATAATTGCCAAAGGCAAACAGGTTGCAATCATTCTAATTACCTATATTTCTGCCTTGTAGCATGTTTTGTAGATAACTGTAACGCATCACTATCAGAATAGCATGTTGTTATTAAATGCTAATGCAGAATTCTAAATTTCCTATCATTTCTAGAAAAGCAAGCTTACTGATAATAAATTGTACTTATAGAGAACTTTTATCTGCTTTAATTAATTGAAATCTGGCCTATTAAGACATCAAGAAGTGATTATTTAAATGATTTAATTATAGCTCATGTTTTTCTACCAATGTTACTAATTATGTTTTAATAAACCAACCCTAACAAAATAATTAAAATCCAAATGTTTAACATGAAAATCCAATCTCACTTGCAGCTCAAATATTTCAAGTGTAATATTTTCATTTGTCATTTATTCTGATTCGTGTAGTCTGTTAAATCAATATCTGACTTAGACCTATTGATAAATTCTATCATTCCAAGTATTTTGCTGTGAAAATACTAACAATTGCATGAAACGTTAAAAATATTGAGAAATATTTCTTATGCGATGATTTAAGTTGTTGTGCCTTTCCTGATCTAATAAATTTAAGTATACAGTTTTCAGATTTGTACACGAAGAAAAAAATAATCAGAGTGGAATATATGTAGCAATCTCACGAATATGAAGGAAGAGTTCAAATAGGACCTTTCTATTGTATCGTGTCTATGCAAAGATTTATTCAAAAAAAGAAAAACAATGCCAATGATTTTATGACTTTAAAATCTTCAAGATTTTGGTAGATTAGATCATTTGGGGCAATTGTTCACTCTCTCCCCCATCTCCATCCCTGGGTGGGGGATTGAGGGTGGGAAGGGATGTACTTCTCACTATTCGCCTTTGGTCTTTGCTGTGTGACTTTGCTTTGGCCAAAGGCTTATCTTAGAGGCTCTACTGCAGCAGCAGCTTGGTATGTTTTTGCACAGGTGGGTTTGAACTCCTGACTTCTGTCATAACAATAACATGCTTCCGGTTCTGTGATCTGAGAAAGATGACCAACATGTGCAACCGATCTGGACTTCCAGCAAAACCCAGCCCAGCCCAGCAGAGACCAGCTGAATCACAGCTGACAACAGATGCATGAACAAGTAAACGAAGATACTTATTGATGTATTTCACTAAGTTTTACTTGGTTTTTAAACACAAAATTATCGTGGCAATAGCTTGACTGCTTCAAAGGTGTCACGGTCCAACATTTCTATTATTCCGTCATCACATCTATTACGGACACATCACAATTAAAAAAGTAAGTTATAATTATATTCTAATTGAAGTAAATGGTACCACAGTATTTTATTAAATATCCTCTCATTCATTTCATATTCAATCTCAGTTGAATGGCTTCTAGTCCTGGAACTGGGACAAATTCTCTGAAGCTATATCAGAAATCTTACTATAAAGCTTACAAAATCAATTCCTTTACCTTTTTATTATGACAGTGTTTTACTACAAGTAGGTACGGTCTTATTCAATTTTGTATGCCCACTACTTAGGAAATCTCCTGATCCATAATACAGCCTAATAATATTTGCTGAATAAAGTACAGAGACATGGTCAGACTCCCTTCCCTTACTTGATGAGAAGAAGACTAGTTCATAAGTGCAATACACTTTCTCATCAACATCCTCGTTTAAATCATTTTGTGTACTCCCTGTATCTATTATTATGCCTGACACCTAGTGGATACTAAACTGCTTTATTCAGTGAATAAATGAGTAGACAAATGAGTAAAATGGCACAGGAATTTAAAAATTATAATCCAAGACTGAAAGCATATTATTTGTAATTAGAATGACATTAAATAGTTACTGTTAGTATTTGATCATTACTAATGATCAAATTCTGTTTCATTTAAATTTTACATATAGTGAGCAATTTAACTATAAATTTCATTCATTTGTTCAATAGATATATATTGAACATTTTTTATGTTTCCATGCTCTCTGCTAGACACAATGAGGAAATACAAGTATGGCCCATAACATAATGGAGATGGTAGTCAAAAGGCATCACAAGCGACATTAGGCATAAAGGTTTATTTTAAATGGATAATTCCTTGGATATTTTCCCTTGTTACAAATCCAAGAAATGCATTTGTATGTTGAGATGCAATACATTCTTAAAATATCAGAAAAAGAGATATTTTTAAGGTTGGGTAAAAGGTGACACTATAATGAATTAGCACAGAAACATGAAAAAGCCACTAGTCATGAGAGTATTTGTGAAACAGACATAGAAAATTACTTTTCTAATAAAGTTATTGTGTCCTTGGATGACAAATAATTTTGCTACTCAATTTTCATCAATGAAAAAACACAATACAGTCAAAACTATGTATTTCATAATTGAAGTATATAAATAACTCACTTTGATATGTCTGAGGCATGTATCACATTTTTTAAAATGGGAAATTATGAAATTTAAACTCTGTACCAATTTTAATGGGTGTAAATCAAATATTTTGAAAACTCTTAAGAATTAGGTCTCATTTCAACATCTATTAAGTGCCTTAAGAACATTTATTTTCTAGAAATTTTAAACTGCTCTTCTGATAATATGATTCTTTTACAAAGATCTTGAGAAGATTTTCTTATCATTAAGTTAAAAATGAATGTGCACAATAGGAAGTCACTAGGATATAGTAAATAACTTGGTTTGTTATATATACCTAATAAATTCAAATTACTCTTTTATAATTAAAAGCTGACAAGCTCATTTGCTTTTATAAGATAAAAAGAAAAGGAGCATTAAAGGAAGTTAAATTAGATTTTACCATCTGTTTAATGAGTTTCAGACCTGGTTTGATAATATATTTCCAGATATAAAATTTCAAAATAATCATTCTCAGAAATAGTAACTGACCTGCCTTGTATAAAGGTATATAAATGCCTATTCAAACTCATTACTATAAAACTCATGATTTGTTTTATTTCTAATGAAACCAATTAAGTTTCCACCATATCAATGTGAAACACATAATGATGCAGAACTTATATTCATACGACTTATCACATTTCTTAAGATTATAATTCATATTTTCATTTTATCATAGGCCTTTTACTTCATTTAGTTTTTAATGAATCTTTATACAGTATTTATTTCACTTCTTCAATATCCTGTGCCTAAGAAACCTTCCCATTGATCCCCAATGACCACATTCCTCTCATAAGTCAGCCTACTTTCAAGGTGCATTCACTGCTTCAAAACTATAGGGGGCCATCTGGTTAAGTGCTGCTGAATTGCAAGAAACATATCCAGAAACTCTTCTGCTCTGACGAAGTACGTCTTCAAAGCACATTCATAAAATGACATTCAAGTGATTATAGAGTACATTTACGGAGTCTGCAAAGCATTATGGACTCATCATAACGCCTGCAGAAAGCTGAGAATATGCATGAGCCACTCACATGGCAAAGGAGTGCTACAGAAGATCATTAGATGGATTCCTTTTTGCATGCCAGACTTTGGGGTATTTGGAATCAAGTTGTGACAGCTGCCAGCAGAGGACGGCGCATGGCCCAGAAAATTGTGAATAACAAGAAGAGAAAAGCTGGATTGTTTGATTGGGAAGCGTTATGAACTACTATAACCCTAGGTTCCCAGAATTCAATGAGGGTGGTAGAACTATGAACCTGAATTAATATCCAGAAAAAGCTAGAGGAGGAGTTTCTCTGCAACGTTTAATCAGAGCAAAAAGATCGGCCAAGTCCAAACAGAAATATTAGCCAAGTTTGCAAGATATGGTTCAAAACACTAAACTCAGACTAACCAAGATATTTGGGTACAGAAAAAGTTGATTTTTTCTTCTCTAAAGAAGCGCTCTCATAGGTCAGTTGCAGAGTGCCAGGAAGAACACAGGAATACATGTGCCCTTCTTTGGAGGAAACTGAGACATAATGGATGACTATGAGATACAGAAAAAAAGAGACAATTTTTTTCCAAGTAAAAGTTAATAATAATGCGTTTTTCTTAAAAAAAATAGAATGGAAGAACTAGAAGTAAGAAAGAACCTGGGATATTGAAAGAACTGAAACAATGAGTGTGTATGTAGGGAGAGTAGATGTAACATTAGTGTAAGAAGGGGAGGAATTAGCTAATGAGGTTTGAGACATGGAAGACCAGATGATGCAGCTCCACATAAAACATGATGCAGTTTGTCTTTAGTTTTTTAAATTATATTTATGTTTATCAGAGTAATAAATATATTTAGTAAAAAACCAAGTAGTACCAAAAGATCTATTTAAAAGAAAGGAAAAAAAAAGCATTTCTACTCCCAAAGGCACTTTATAGACCATGTTTCCTGCTCCTGGTGAAAGCAATAAGCAACCTGATTGTTCTAGCATTAACCTTACATGTCTAAACCTTTATTAAATTGGCATTTATTTTGTTTCTTACTATCAATTCTTGGCAATATTTATTGATTTTCTGTTTATACCATCACAACCCACTTTCCTTTTTCCCATACAACTAATTTAATTTTAGCAAAGTTGTGATTACAGTAATAGTTTTATCTACAAATATTTTATTCAGTTCAGGGAAATAGTGTACTATGATTATATATCTTTTCATATAAAGGTTTTTGCTTTCCTATAATCTACAATTGCCATGGTATCTATCAATTTGCATAATTTGCCTTATATTTATCTAACTTTTTCCTTAAATGCTCTAGCAAGTCTGTCAAATGTTTTTTTGTTTTTTGTTTTTTTTGCGATACGCGGGCCTCTCACTGTTGTGGCCTCTCCCGTTGCGGAGCACAGGCTCCAGACGCACAGGCTCAGCGGCCATGGCTCACGGGCCCAGCCGCTCCACGGCATGTGGGATCTTCCCGGACCGGGGCACGAACCCGTGTCCCCTGTATCAACAGGCAGACTCTCAACCACTGCACCACCAGGGAAGCCTGTCAAATGTTTTTTTTCATACATTCCAACACATTAAGTTAGTAATTTTTTTTTCTTTTTGGCTTGCAAAATTCCTTCCCACAGTCATCCTTTTCCCTAACCTGATGTATTCAACATCATGTTGCCTGGACCCCATATATTCTCATTTCTTGATCACCCTTTGCCAACAGCTTTACACAGAAGGTATATAAAATATAAATTTGTGTATTCTTATCTCAAAAGCTTTTTAATCTATCCTCATACTTGATTTCCATTTTAGCTATGTATAGAATTTCAGGTCAGAAATCAGTTACCTCATAATTTGAAGGTACTGCTTTTCCATTTGCTTCTAGTACTCCTGTCAGTAAGAAACTACAAATCTGATCCCCATTCTTCATATGCATTTGTATGTATTTTGTTTGGTTTGTTTCTTTCACTGGAAGATTTTAATATCTTCTCTTCAATATTCATAAATTTCATAATTATTGTGTGTGGTGTGTGTGTGTGTGTTCATTCATTGTAATGGTCACTTGGTGAGCTCAATCTGGAGTCAAGACTCTTCATTTCTGAAAAAAGTGCTTTATTATTTATATGATAAACTCCTTCTCTCTATTAGTTTGGTTCTTTTCTCTGAAATTCTTATTACAAGGATCTCCTAGAGTAAAATTCTAACATCTCGTCATTTTACTATTTCCTTCTCTCTTTTTTGTTATTATTTTATAGAATATTTTTTGACTCTATCTTGAAAACCCTTCTAATGAATTTTAAATTTTTATATACTTTTAATTTTTGAACTTCCTTCTTATTCTTTCATTAATTTTTTAGGAGCAATATATTAGTATTTTTTTAACATACAATCTATTCTCTCATTTTTTGGAGGATATTCATATAGCTTATATATTTTCTTCTTCATACTCATCTATATTTTTCCATTTCTTTTTTTCTTTTACATTTATTTTTTTCCCGTTTTCCTTCAGTGCACAGTGATCTTTGATTGTCCATTGATATTGGGCATCAGAAGCCAACTGGAAGTTATTGTATGTATATAGGGCATAATAGAGGATTTCACCACCGTTCAATTAGATGATAAATTAACTTCTCAGTGGGTATAAGCCCAATCAGAATGTGGAAATATCTGTTCTAGAATTGATCAGTTTCTTCAAAGAAGAGTCATTTAATATTCTACATAAGTAGCTGGTACCTGCATGCTAGCATTCTGAAAACAAGCAGGTCAGTATCTGACTTTTCACTTAGTTCCTCTATTTCCTGTCTTGTGGTTCATTCTGTTCTATATTCTAGCGGTAGTTATGAGCCACGAATCTTCCTATAACAGCCCCCCCCCCAGAAAACACACCTCTAAACAAAAGGGGAGAAAAAGGAGTTATTTCCACTTTTCAAATATTACAAATAATGCTGCTGTCAACATTCATGCACAAAATTGTACAAATGTACAATTTTTCTTGTACAAATGTACAAAATTAAGAAAAGTTTTTGTACAAATGTACAAAAAAATCACCTAAATAAAAAATATTAAAGTTTTAGTGTCCAACATTCTCTCAATATGTTTGACAAACAGAAAACCTGCTGGAGGGCTTCCCTGGTGGCGCAGTGGTTGGGAGTCCGCCTGCCGATGCAGGGGACACGGGTTCGTGCCCCGGTCTGGGAGGATCCCACGTGCCGCGGAGCGGCTGGGCCCGTGAGCCATGGCCGCTGGGCCTGCGCGTCCGGAGCCTGTCCTCCGCAACGGGAGAGGCCACAGCAGTGAGAGGCCCGCGTAACGCATAAAAAAAAAAAAAAAAAAAAAAAAAAAAAAACCTGCTGGATAAATGGCTCAAATATTAATAGGTAATAATGATGTGGCAGCATCAGAGTAAATATAAAGTCAAATATTTACCCAACATAAAACAGCTACATACTCTTTAAATAATAAAAAATAAATGGCCAATGGCCAACCCAAACCCCATTACTTTCAAAAAGAGTTTTGAAACTTGCATTTCCAGTTGATTGTCCACTAATTTAAAAGGTTGGTTTTATGCTGACCATTGATTTTTTTAATGAAATGGCCAATAGTGAAGTCAATGCATTATACCACACTTTCCAGAAAGCAACCTTCCCTTGACTTTACTCAGACCAAACTAATTGCTAAATTAGATGACCATTCAACGTTACTGAGTGCATTTCAAATACTTTCTTCTGAACCAAAAACTAAACAGGCTTTGGTCACTACTGCATTGCTAATACAAAATCAAGAAGTGACTGTCCTTCTGGAATATTAATAAAGTAGGCCTGGGGACATGATATTAGTGTGTAGTGGAGATCAGGAGGAAGGAGTCAGCGTGCTGTAGTGATTTCCTAAGCAAGGAAATGAGTTGGTAGAAGTGGAAGAAGTTCAGAGTCAGCTGACACCTCATGGTCAAATAGTTTGCAATTAGGAATTGACCAACTGGCTCTTTGTCAGACTTATAAGCTATTAATAACAGGAAATGTTTTCCTAAATGCATTTCATAGTAGGTGATTTAATGAAAAAAGCTTGGACAGTTTTCATAATTCAGAAATTCTGAGATACTAGTATCTTTTTAAAATTCTGTGTCATTTTTTTTGTATTTATAAACACTAACCTTATAACCATACATTGAGATTTCAATTAGAATCTCATCTTAACCTATCATAGCTATTAAGTCACTATTTATCATATTGATATCCTAGGAACAAAATGAGATAAAAGAAAAGAGGCAATTTAACATAGTTTTCCCTACATAAAATAAGAAAGTCTCTCATCTCTTCTTGAAGCCATAGGTTGTGATTACTGAAATACACATTATAAAATATCTACGAATTTTGTGGTTTTAAGAAATGGTTATGATGACTGCTCTTTCTCGCATTTAAAAATCAAATTTATTTTATACATGAAGACATTTTTCTAAAGAAGTTTAGTCTTTCCATAAAAATGAATATTTAATAGAAACCGGTAATATCTTATATGTATTGGAATTGTTTGAAGACGTACAATGTTATTTAAATCTACTACTTTTAACAACACTGCAACATTTATTGGTCTGGCAATAAAAGAATTATAGAAAATTGCTGTGATATTACTTTTTATGTTTCATACTGAAAGTAGGTAAAGTAATTTCTAAGCAGTGGGTCATTACTGTCCACAACTAACAGCGCTCAGCAGTTAGGATTTTAACCGCTGACATCATTTTCTTTGAAAGATGATAGATGTTATTTAATGCTTAAAAGTAAATTGCTGCATAACTGTGACTTTTTTGCTGACAGCTTTGCCCTAAACAAACTTAGTCAATATGACCGAGAAGTTTCAAAATAAGCTTGTTAGGAGAGACAATCTGAATTAAAACGTTCATACATTTCCTCTGTCAGATGTACTAAGAGGAATCAAGCGCTGTTTCCTATCTATTATCGAAGGGCAATTCAGGCTGATGCAAACATCTAAGAAAGCTCATGTTAACCTTTTAAAATTCCGTCCTTTACACAATTCCTCACTGGAAGGCTAACAGCTACCCTATATTTATCACAGGTCGTTTTCAAAGGTACAAGCAATGTCCACCTTAAGCACAGGTTCTGGAATGTAGGAAACTGCAGGAATGTATCTCTGAGGGTTTGTATGGTGGCTTATCTAGAGAAAGATGCCAAAATCACAGATGGAGGGGAGCCGGGAATGACTTCCCTCTTTTGTCCAAGGTCCCTGTTCTCAGCTCAGAAGGACTTGCAGAGGCAGTGAGGGGACTTCGAAGCGCCGGAAATATTCCCTGAGGACAAAACTATAATCCATAGTTATCCATTTATATTGAATTTTCTTGGCATTTTTGTTCTTGGCAGGACTTAAAGATAGGGCTTGTCCTAAACAATTAAATAAAATTAAAGCTGTTTTCCCTTTCTCTAGGAAACCTTGAAAAAAAATTTTTTTCATAAATTTATTTATCTTTATATATTTTTGGTTGCGTTGGGTCTTCATTGCTGCGCGTGGGCTTTCTCTAGTTGCGTCGAGCGGGGGCTACTCTTTGTTGTGGTGCGCGGGCTTCTCATTGCGGTGACTTCTCTTGTTGCAGAGCACAGGTTCTAGGTGCACGGGCTTCAGTAGTTGTGGCTCGCGGGCTCTAGAGCGCAGGCTCAGTAGTTGTGGTGCAGGGGCTTAGTTGCTCCGTGGCATGTGGGATCTTCCTGGACCAGTGTTTGAACCCGTGTCCCCTGCATTGGCAGGCAGATTCTTAACTGCTGCACCACCAGGGAAGTCCTGAAAAATCTTATAAACTATTTTCTAATTAAAAATATTTATTTTGTCTAGTAGGTCTGTGTCTTTATTCCCGTCTTGCCCCTAGGTTCTTCATGACCTTTTTTTTTTTTTTTTTTTTGGTGTACGCAGGCCTCTCACTGTTGTGGCCTCTCCCATTGCGGAGCACAGGCTCCGGACGCGCAGGCTCAGCGGCCATGGCTCACGGGCCCAGCCGCTCCGCGGCATGTGGGATCTTCCCGGACCAGGGCACGAACACGTGTCCCCTGCATCGGCAGGCAGACTCTCAATCACTATGCCACCAGGGAAGCCCTTTTTTTTTTGGCCATTCTTGGTGTAGTCTCAGGTGACAGGAGCTCAGGCTAACATTTCTACTTTGGTTTGACTACTTTGGTTCCTAGAGCTCCATAATATTCCCTAACACTGATGTGTGGTCATTGCCATCTCTCACCTACACCCTCAATATGCAGGGAAAATTAAAATATATAATTTGCTTCACATATAAATTCCTATAATTTTCCTAGAGAAAAATTTAGCAATATTTATCAAAATACTTAAAATTATTAATGAACAGATTCTTGGTTACAACATTTAGAAATTTATCACAAGAGAAAAAAGTTGCAGAAAGATTTATGTATAGGGGATATACCTATTAGTAGTCTTTATTATCGTGAAAATTGGTAATAACCTAAATATCCAACTCAAGGTGCTTGAATTAAATAAAATTATAGTCCTACCATATGATAGAATATTCAGGCACTAGCAACCATATTGCAGAATATTTAATTCTGTGAAAAAAAAATTTATGTGTTGTTAGGTGAGTAGTTTGGGACACAAAACCAAATGTACTCTGTTTTATTAAAAGAAGTCAAATGTACACATAAGTACAAAAAAGTCTAGAAGGCTTATTTCCTGAGGCTTGTTGTTTCGTAAGTGGTATACCATTTATTTTCTACTCTTTCTATTGGTAAAATTTTCTAAAATAATAAAGTTTGGTTTATTATAACTGAGACATAATTCTTCAGTAAGAAAAAGTTAATGTTACTAAATATCTTGTCTGTCCAAGATCAAATCTCTAAGTATCTGCAAGGTACCACATACATTAAATAAATGATTTCTCCATTCGTAGATTTTTACAGTACACATTTTTCATAGAATTCTGCTGTTTTATATTCTCCTCTAATTGTTTTGGTACAAACTCTCACAAGAAAGTAGCAATCTCATACAGTCTCACGACTTGAACAGTATCTGTATACTGATGTTCCCAAATGTCCATTTCTAGTTCTAGGGTCGCCAATGAACTCTGTGCATGCCTCTGGGATGTCTAACAGGCATCTCAAATTTAAGAGAACCATTCATTTATTAATATCTGGTCAACTCCAACAACCAAACCCCAGATGCGCTCCACTTCCAGAATTCCTTTTTTCACTTCATGACATTATCATCCCCCCTGATTATCTTCCTTATACTCTCTTTCTCTTGTCCCAGTTTCCAATCCATCAACAATTCCTGATAACTCCACTCGCCAGATTGACCCAAATCCATCAGTTTCTCATATTATCCACTCTTCTTATTCTAGCCCCAATCAATTTCTACTCTTGCTCTTCAGGTCCATTTTCCATAGTAAAGCCAAAATTATCTTTATGAAACATAAATTAAATTCATCATACTCCACCTAAAGCCTTTAAATGGTTTCCTTTCCCACTTAGGAGAAAACTGAAATGCCCTACCAGAGCCTACCAGTTTCCCCTTAATTCATTTTATGTTTTCTTCTCTTCTGTATTCATTCTGTTCCAGACACATGGCTTTCTCTTTGTTCTCTGAATACAATTAACCTACTCCTGCCACAAGTCCTTGAATATATTATTTCCTCTGCCTCAAACACAGTTCTCCCCGGTTTTCCTATGATTCCTTCTCCCTTTCCCATGATTCCTTGTCAATCAGTATCAATCCAGCCGCCCCCCAACTTGGAATGGCCTCCACAAGCTCTCTCTTCTTGAGTGCCTTTCCCTACCTCATCTGTTCTGTTTTCTTGATTTGTTCACATTTGTCAGCTACAGGCATTGTATTGTCCTTTTCCTTAGAATATAAATCCCATGACAGCAGGGTTGTGTCTGCTTTGTTCACCCATGTAACCTCAGTGCCTTGTGCGGAACCAGGCCCATAGTGGGAATTCAATAAGTATTAGTGGAATATTTTGAATAAATTAATGATTAAGACATTTACAAAGTGGCATTTGCAAAGTAAAATCCCTACCCACTTGTTTAATGACTCTAACTGCAGAGGTTACAGGGTAGAAAATGAGGTGTGCTCAATGGCAGGCCTAGAAGAAAGATGTTTGGGGGCTAACATATGGAGACAGTTTTTGCTAATAAATATGGCTGGCTTATTTCCATATACTTAGATGTGGAAAAAAAAGGACAAGAGGAACTTTTGCTTACCCCTATGATGAGAGATGGCATTTTTACAGTATACTGTATTCTCGACAAATGCATTTAATATCCATTACAATAAAAAACAAACTCCAAACGCAAATAAGTGATCACCTAAATCTACAGATTAGATTCTGAAATATGTTCCTTCTTCTACTTCCTCCCTTGCTCCACACTTATTCTCAAATTAATAAATTCTCACTTATAGAAGACGGTTTTCTGAACCTTTTCAGACCTGACCCTGTGGTGGGTCTTTTTAACTGCCCCTGGATATTACAGCACAGCAGCCGTTCCCACTAGGACACACACATGTGACCAGCGGTCAGAAGTCTGGCAAAGTCAAAAATTTCTCTTCATCTCCAGTACAGCTGTCTTAGGAAAGAACATGTTCTAAGACATTACAGGTGAATATTGTACAAAATATGACTTTCTGCTATCTTCTGTAAAAATCTAAATTTCAATCATATCACCCTAGTAGACTTTAAAAAGATAGACCTCAAAGGTAGCATTTTATTTCATATTCTCTTGTAACTCTGGAAAGAAACTTAAGCATGAATAATTGGAGATCTGCACACTAATATAAAGATGAAAGAATGGGACTCAATTTAACATGGGTGCTAAAAAAAAGTGGAATTATTTCCCTGTGCCACCTTGAAAAGGATATGGCTTTGAAATCTATGAAGCAAGAAGGGTCAAATATCATGCCAAATGGGCAACATATCAGTGAACCCTCCTGTGAAGAATTTTTAATAAACCCTACATTTTGAGTATCTACTTATTTCTTTGTGAATATGTTTTTTTTACATGTATTCTTTTGTATATAGCAGCTCCATCCTTATTGCCTACAACAGGGTTTTCCATCTGTTTTTCTAATATATGTATGTGTGTGTGTGTGTGTGTGTGTGTATACATATACCATTAAAACAGTTTGAACACACACCCACTCAACACATATTTATGTATTTCTAAACTATATGCATGTGCTATTGCACTGTTACATATTTTATATACCTTCCTACAACCAAAAAAAAAAACACAAAACCTTAAAAGAACGTGACAGAACAAATATACATTGAAGTTCTGTATTTCCTTTCTGCCCTCCAGTGGCTCAGCTTGTGAACTCCCTGGGGAATGCTTAGCCCACGTTGGAGACCACTAAGCTTTGCTGTCTCTCAGCGAGAGGAACCACTTTTTATTAAAGATCTTTTGATTTTATGATCCATTGTGCACTAGAGTTTTTGAATAATACATATCTACATACCATATTATAGCCCGTGATGCTGTGAGGTGCCACCTAGATGAAGGCATTTGTTCCTCTAGCTGTATGTAATATTGTTGGCTCTGACTGAGAGCTGAGTTAACACACCCTACCTCCACCCCACTAGCCCTCATCCAATCACTGGTCAGTGTGGGACAATGAAGACCCACCTCCTTGTTTCAACTCAGGACAACCTGAAAGAGGCCTCCCAGCTCCTGAGGTCCTACTGGGTTCAGGCGAGGCTTCTGTTAAAGCTACAACACAGTCCCGTTGCTCCCTCTGTGCTGTGCCCCTCCCTCCAGCCCCTTACTGACTGCAGGGCACTCTGCCGTGAACCTCCTGCACACACATCTCTGTTTCACAGTCTCTTTCCCGGGGAACTCCAACAAAAACATATATACATCGGCATATACTTAGGAATCTAGTTTGTTTATGTGTCAAGTTCCTAATAGATTGTTTATTGGCCCACTGGAAATTTAAGAATTAAAAAATATCCTAGGGGCTTCCCTGGTGGTGCAGTGGTTGAGAGTCCACCTGCCGATGCAGGGGACATGGGTTCGTGTCCCGGTCCGGGAAGATCCCACGTGCCGCAGAGCGGCTGGGCCCGTGAGCGGCACCACTTTTCTCTTATACTTTTCCTAATGGAACTTATATTTGATTCTGCTCTCCAGGGTGAGAGCTCTGTTTTCCCAATGTACCAGCCGCAGAAAGAGCAAAGTAGCCATTATTGCCTCCTGAAAAGGAGAAATCTCTGGTATTGGACACAAGCCCCCATATCTTGCTTTGTTCAATCTGTAGAGACTCCCATAAAAATGGAATCCTAAGAACTGGCCCCATATAAACTTAAGTTTTGCAGAACAGTTATGAGAAGCATACCAACGACTCTGGAATAATATCAATAAAAACTCAGTACTATGCTTAGGTATAGATTCTGACATAGAACACTAGAAGTCAGTGTCAACTATCCATACGAAGTTTTGCTTAGAAAAAATTAAAATATAAATTGTTATAAAAAGACTAATAACTTAAAAAATAGCCCTTCTTAGCCCAAACCCCAACAGATGCAGAATGGAAGGTGGTTTTTACAACATGTAATATAATATTTGGCTTTCATTAATCAAATAGTTTGATGAAATATTCCTTTGACAGATACCTTCATGCTTTACTTGCCATGTATTAAAAACAGCAGTATACACTCACTTAATTAAATAATATTATTAAAGATAAAACAAGTATCTCATAAACAACCATTAGGTAACATGTAAAAGGTGATACAGGAAATAAATACAAGAAATGCATGTGATTCATTTATGACTTAACTTTTGTTGAAAAGGCAGCAAAAACCTTCACAGCAAGGCTCAGAAAGTTGCCTGGAAGGTGACTTTGGCATCTTCCATGCTCTTCTATGTGTTTTCTTTGTTGGTGACAGTAGTTCCCATGTCTAAAGCTTATTCGTTAGGGATGAAGCTCATCCTGAGAGTCTCATTATTTATCGAAACCCTGAAACCATGGTTCCTTTTACAGATAGATATTATCCATCCATTAAAATACTGCTGCACATTGACTATATATGAAAATCACTCAACCAAATACTTCCAAAACTCTAGATACAAATAATTTATTCCAGTACTCAGTTTCAGGTAGGATTATCAGATAGGATTAACAGGTTGATGACATATAATGGAAAGTCATCATTCCCTAGTTATCACTGAGTATACCAATAAATAGAGCATTGGCACTTACCTGAATAACATGCTTCAGTTTATCAATAATCTGATTTATCACAGGATCGGTTCCTTTGACTTTGACTTCGGGATTTCCAGACTGGGCTTTGATTCCATTTCCAACCACACGCTGAGTATAGCTAACAAAGTGAAAAGTGAAAGGTACATGACTTAATAATCTGGTCACAGTATTATCTGCCACAACTTTTTGAACAGATTCGAGTTCAGAATCTTACTCCTTCAAGAGTATAAAATAATGTATTTTTTCTTGGACCAGAACCGGGCACATCTTCAATGTTTTTTCCTGGTAAAACACTTAGCATGCAAATACAGACTATTCTATTGTTATCCTCTCAAAAGACCCAACCAAAAATTGTGTTTTTAATACTACTTACCAATATACTAAAAAAAGTTAATATACATCTCACTTTGTTACCAATCTTTGCTGAATTACACACGTCTGAATCCATATCATCTGGGTCAATTCACTTCATTTTACACAGTATTTAGATGAATCACAGTAATATTTTTTTACATATTGGACTACAAAAGAAATATATATACACATATGTATGTCACATAATGTCAACTTAGTACTCAAACAAATATTTAGATTCATCAGTCACAAAGATGTATTAAGTGCCCCCTCCTATATTCCAGTCCTATACTACATGACTGGGGTTATAAGGAGTTATAAGACTCAATTCTTATCCTCACAGCACTCATTATATACCTGGGAATATAATGTATCAATTAACTTGTTCATTCATGCATTCATTCATTACATTATATTTAAAAGTTCTTACTAGATTCCAGCAATATAACTACCTTTATTTTCCTGACAGTGTGGTGTAGCATAATGACAAGTGAACAGTTAAAGCACAGCAGTAGGAATGAAGGAGACGTTCAGTATGTGGTAGGGATAGCAAGAAGGAAGAGTATATGCCAAGTGAGAGGGAGGGATAACACAAGTAGTAAACATTGAACATATGGAGAAGTTTATTTGGACCAAGGAGTTATAGCTTGAGGCAGCCCTTGAAATATTAAGGTAAGGATAGGTCTTGGATGTAGTTAATGTGCTCCCCAGGGCAAAAGATGACATCCCAGCAGGGGAAATCGCAAAGGCCCGTGAGTAACACACACAGGGAAGCATAACTAGGCTTTTATTTACAAAGGGAGAGAACAAATGGGGGAAAGTAAGAGATGGGGGACATGCCCTGGAGGTTCCATCCCCTCTACGTTTAGGACTTTCCTCTGAGTAAAATGTTGCCTACATTAAAGCATCATGATAAAGTGGCCTCACAGACTTTTCGGGAAGCATTTTCACATAATTTGTAATGTAATATCCCTTCTCTGTATTTGAGCAAAGTATCACAGTTATGCACATGAACCTTCGAAATTTTCTACAGCGGTGGAAACTCTTTGAAAAGATACAAAGAGGTTCCACTGTTGAGAATATGGCCAAACAAAAGGAGTTTCAAGTAATATCCAGTTATTCCCAATATTACGCATACCCAATGATCAATTTTCAAAAGTAGATCAAACAATTGCTAATTATGTCCTTCCAATGATAGTAAATGATGGAACTCTTTGATATGGATAATACCAATTGGATGTTATAAGAATAATGATATTAATAACTCTTTATTTTTAAAACAACCTTGAACTTGTTTCTTTATGCAGAAATAGAGGGTTTTAGAGTTAGGTATTCCAGTGTAAGTTAGTAACTTAGCAATATATACCAATAACAAATAGTAGAAGGAAAACAATTATGCATATACTATTAATGTGTACTAATATTCTTTAGTTAAGAAGAATCAAGTAAATTATAAATATTAGGCTTCTCTTCTCTGTAGCACTGTTATATAGATCTTCCAAATATTTCAAGTAGATTACACATGTGGCTCCCTTATTAGTGTGATTATTAATAATAATGAGGAATAATGTGAATAAATAAATGGATAAATGATGACTATGACTCAGGCATTGTTTTAATTACTTTCTTTGGAGTCTGTCAGTTCATCTCAGTGACAATCGTTTGTTGCAGCCATGAGAACATGCCTCATAGGCTTCAAAATATTGGAAGTGTCATTGACCAGGGCCCCTGCCGCTTTGCTCTGAAATCTATTTGTTTGTCTCCTCCAACCAACGACTGAGTGCAGCAGAGATGCTAACACAGACCCATCACTGGAAGACATAGCTTTCCCCTAATGGTCAATTTTGACTCAAGATTCCCTGCAGCCCCTGCTAAACCTGCCTTAGACGGCACCTCATGCCGAATGCTTCCACTCCACCTTGCTTCCCTCTCTCCTTCACTCCGGGTCACGTTTGCTTCATGGCCAACAGCTCTTCCAGCCTTACCCAGATTCCTCCCCATTTTCACTCATAGGCATTTCACTTAATAAAACTCCTCTTGTGTTTAGTCCTTCTTTGGCATTTGCTTCTTGGAGGACCCAGAACAGTACACCATATAATATTTATACGATAATTATTCCCTATCTGTAGATTGGGGATCTAAGATTTGAACAGGTTAAGTAACTCTCCCAAGGCAACACTGCTGGTTAAATATACAGCAAGGATATGAACACAGGGAATGTGAGCTCTAGATACAATCATTCAATAATTATGAATGAAAACTCCTGAAACCAACTAACATAAAGATACAATTAGCTTGGTGCAAAGCGTTTGTTTTTTTAATTGTTTTGTTTTGACTTGATTTTTTTTACTCTAACTATAGCATTTCAAAGTCTTCACTGCTTCTAATTAAAAGGGATATACTGTTTTCCTCAAAAACCTCTTCAACGAACAGTTGTGTATTACTAGATAAAGAGTGAAATAACAGTTGCTGGCAGGGTGAGACTGAACTAATAGACTGCAAGTTTGCCTTAAGATTTTCCTTTGTTTCACCTGAAATACAGACATAATGCCAACAATGGAAACTGAGACTCCTCTCTTAACTTTAAATAAACACTTACTTGGTTCACGTCTTGATTTATTTATAGACCATGAAACTTTCTTTTAACATTCAAGAATATTGTTCCACATTAATCCAAAGAATTGCTTATTTTTTGTTCTTACTTATTACAGTAAATAACTTGTTAAATTTATCAGAATTACAATTGATCAATAATCTCCTTCCCAGCTAGTATATTATCGAATAGTTCAGGATCACTATTCTTATGTATCATTTAAGTAGGAAAAAAATATTGCAAAGCAGGGCATTTAAGATACTTTAAGTGAAACATACTTTAATAAAATTATTCTTTTCTGTTTTTGTAAGGTTAAGAAGAACCACAGTGCAATAGTGATATACACACACCAGAATGATTTAAATGAAAAAAGATGATACCAAGCACTGGCACGGATGTAGGGCAGTTAGAACCCTCTCTCCTTGTGGATGGGAGTTTAAGCTGATATAAACCACTATCTGACGTGTATCCGGGTATATACTAAACAATGTTTACCAAAAGAAAGGTATAGAATTTTCGGAGAAGTACTATGCAAAAGAGTACCCAACTGGACAAAACCCAAATATCCCTAAACATTAGCATGGGCAAATAAATGGTAGAATATTTACATAATGTCCTACTATATAGCAATGAGAATGAGTGAATTACAACTATATTCCAAATCTTATAAGCAACGTATGGAACATGTGCTATGATTCCATTCATTAAAAGTTAAAAACTAATCGATGTTCCAAATCACCGTAAGTACTACTCTAGGAGATAGTGTGCAGAAGCTTGAAGGGGGTTTCTGGGGTTCTAGTAATGTGTTTTTTGATTTTTATCCTGGCTCCACAAGAGTGCTCATTTTATATTAAAAAAAAAAAAAGAATTGAACTGCATAGTTAAAATTTGGATACCTCACTGTATACATGTATTTTCAACCTAAACAAACATTTACGTTGAAAACTTCTCGTGTTCTTTTTCTTAATATGCATACAACAGACAAATTTGCATTGAACAATGTATAAATAAAAGATCAACATAGGTATTTTTAACACGGGCTAAATGGTTTTGTCATCTTAAAATTAGTAATTTAGGCTCCTAGTCTGACACAAAAACTCCCTGCAGACTTTAATTTGCATGCAAAAAAATACAGTTACTAAATCAAATCAAAGTTTTTCCAACAGACTTCTTATATGAGTTTTTCTCATTATGAAATTTTAATAAATCATTAATCACTCTTTTTCCTCTTACATGTACAAGTAATGGATAAAACATTTCAAGGAACCCTACAGAGCCTTCTTGACTTGAAAAACTGCTCACATTTCAATGAGAAGGAGGGAACAAAACACACAAAAAAGAGGCAAATTTTTTGTTAGAGAAGTAATAGACCCACCATCTGTGCCTGTTTCTTTTAAGCAGGTCTGGGAATGGATGACAGCAGTTTAATAGGAATACTCATTCCACAAGTTTGACTTGCTTCTCATTAACATGGCAAAAAGGCAAGTACGGATATATTTACATTCTATAAAAATGTTTTAAAATGATGATTAACAAGATTCCAGTTCTCTTTGTGTTCAACAGATGAAATATTAAAAAGAAGTGCTAATACATCTACACACGGTATGTCATTAGGAAGTCATTTCTCCTGACATTACCAACATTTCTTATTTGAAACACACCATGCCCTCTTGGCTGATATTAATTTCATTTTCTTGGGAATGCAATAGAATTTGTTTCAGATTCACATCAAAAGTATGGTATTTTGATGTGCACTTATACAATTTCAGGTGGAAAATATATAAAATCTGTCCCTGGAATTCATCATGAATCATTAAAGTGATCTGTCTTAGAAGTTTTTGATAGCTTCACTGGGACAAGATATAAGAATATGATCATTGATCAGAGATGAGGAAAACACCTTATCAGGGGCTTTCTCTTTCTACTATTATTGCCAACTCTGTTAGAGATTCAAGATTGAGAATGGGGACCATGTTGGTGGTGGTGGTAATAGTAGCAGCAGTAGTAGATGTTTTGTTTATATCCTTTTTTCTGACTTGGTTAGGTGAGGGTATATTAAAATTCCTTCCATTTCCAGAGTTCTGAGTCTCCTAATTTTAGGAGGTGTCTTTGACTCTGGTAAACACATTGCTGTCTCTGGTCTAAAGGTCTGGGAAGCACAGGGTAGGTATTCATCAGTGAACCCCTTCCTCCAGAACAAATTTTTCTTTCAAATCATCTCTGGGCCCCCCTTCTTGGTTTTGGTAGCAAATGTGAAGTAAGTACCAGTGATCTGTCTTTTGTAACTTTTCCTCAAATACCTGGGTGACACTGGATGCCACTGATGAATGCTGTTTTGTGGACATGCAGTTTCTATACAGCCCTTCTCCTTGACAGTGAAGGTCTTAATCTTCGAACTCTCAGAACAGATAGGAGTCATATGATTGATTTCATGTGCCAGGTTTAAGAGAATAACCTTTCATGATAGGTAAGAGGACTACAGGGGATTTAGAGAATGCAGATATCTGTAGAATCAATTAAAAAAGATTCAACCTTCTGTGATTCCACTATCTCACTTCAACTGTTGAGCCACAAACTATTTTTAAGTTAATTTCTACCATTTATTTGACTTTATAATTATAGATAATAATGTCTAAGTTTGAAATATATGTTTCTGACCTTAAATAATGAAGTCAAAATAAATAGAATCGATAGAGACCTTATATGGCCTTTATTATTATTTATAGATAACTAAGTACCTACTGAGGATATCACAGTTTGTGATATCTTATAGAAAACACTCATAAACATTATTCTAATAAGGTAATGTCATGCTTTGTATAGCAATCAACAAGGAATTTTTAGCAGATCACTACATATAATGTTATATAAATTTCATCTCACCAACCTTTTGATAGAGACATTACAAAATCCTAAAAGTCCCTAGAAGCTTACACAGTTTTTTGTATTGTTTTGCAAATGTAATTGGCACCAACATTAGTTAAACTTCAGACATGAAACTAACAACTGCATCAAAATATACTTTAAAATTAGTTGCGAGATACAATAATTCTCAGATTATCAACATACCATGCAAATGAACCACCCAGGTATTACCTACCAATACGTAACACAATAAAATCAGAGAGAAAGAAACTTTGAATTTCAGAGCATGCTGGTTTCCTGGGGCCACTATAACAAACTACCACAAAGTAGCTGCTTCCACAATCCTACACAGCAAATAGGAACACAGATGAGCAATTTACAAATAAACACCAATGAGAGGGGGAAGGGCAGTCATAATGGTAAGATATATTTTAACTGATGGACAGTTAATTAAATATTTTTTAATATATTTATTAATCCTACCTTTAATGGAATCATTTTCTTTTTTCTTCCTTTACTTTTGGAAATTTGTAGCTTGTTTTTTTCCATAAAGGACACTCTTTGACAAATACAGTTTTCAATGTTTAAATCCACCCTCAGTACTCTACTAATTGGACAGTTTTGATATGTGGTTGGTCCATGTATTTTTGGATTGGGGGTGGGAATCTGTCAAGGAAGCCAACAAGCTCAGTATTATGTAGCTTTTATTGTAAATACTTCTGTCTGCTCTTATTTTAGGCATGACCAAATAAATTGGTTAGAATATTAATGAAAGTCAGACATAATAACATAAGAAGAACTACATGGAAAAAATGCTTATATATAACATACATAATATATAATAATATAATATATAATGTATATACATATAAACATTTATATATACATAAAATAAACATTTATATACACAATATACACATATATTTATATGTACTTATACACACACATACCCTACTGTTCCCGTATACACTTTCTTTACATTCATTTTCAATAGCAAAAAAGTGGACTTCCTGGGCCCATAAAAGAGATTTGAAATTTTAAAAGATGTGTAAATAATTTTTCTTAAGGAAAGTAAGCCTGTAGTAATTAATTAGTATATAGAAAACAATTAGAAGTTGAACATAACACATCCATTTGAATACCCAGTTTCAACCCTGTCTCCAACCCAACTTAAAGTTCTGTCCATTTTGTGGTCTGTTGAATCTTAAAAAATAAAAATTGATACGTTTCAAATCACAGTTATTATGGAGAGGAAGCTGGAGGAGGTGGGGAAATAGCTCAGCTTTCTGTCCATCCTCATCTTAACTACACCACAGCCAAATTCCTACTATCAGACAGTCCTGAAAAAACAATCCACTTGTGTAATGGACTCTAATTTGTGTTCACTTGCATATATGAGAAAATTGCTTCTCCAGCTATTTCTTGGCAAACCCAGTTATGCGGTGCAAAAAGCAGCTGGACCTAGTTCCATAGACAGAACTCTATGTGCCTAGGGACTTTCAGATTCCTACAGTTGTGATTCCTCTCTGGACACACTTGGCTGACTCAGTATGTGAAAAAGCTGCATACACAGAAGGCGGGAGGTTTCTGATGGCTGGCAGAGTCCAAACAGAATGGGTGTTTCTGGTCCAGATGATCTGGAGATTCTGTACCTCGAGGCAAATTTGGCCAACCTCTCCCTTACTCTCTGCTTTTCCTCTACTTCCCCTCTTTCAGTCATTTAAATGATTTCTGCAAGGTCCTTCGGTTTACACTCTGTTCCTCCTGCCTAGAAACTTCTATCTCTTTCCCCAGTCACTACACCAAGCTTTAAAAGGGGTTTTGCTAATGGGATTAAATCTGAGATTCTGAGATAGAGAGATTACCCTGGATTATCCATGTGGGCCCCAAATGCCCATATGGCATGTATCCCTCTAAGTGGAAGACAGAGGGAGATTTTTGGTTTTGGATTTTTTTTTAATTAATTAATTTTATTTTTGGTTGCGTTGGGTCTTTGTTGCTGCACGTGGGCTTTCTCTAGTTGTGGTGAGCGGGGGCTACTCTTCCTTGCGGTGCACGGGCTTCTCATTTTGGTGGGTTCTCTTGTTGCAGCGTACCGACTCTAGGCAAGCGGAATTCAGTAGTTGTGGCATGCAGGCTCAGTAGTTGTGGCTCATGGGCTCTAGACCGCAGGCTCAGTAGTTGTAGCACACGGGCTTAGTTGCTCTGCTGCATGTGGGATCTTCCCAGACTAGGGCTCAAACCCGTGTCCCCTGCATTGGCAGGCGGGTTCTTAACCACTGCACCACCAGGGAAGCCTCTGGTTTTTGTTTTTTTACAGAAGTAAAAGGAGAAGGCAATAGGACCACTAGGCAGGGACTGAAGTGATGCTGCCACAAACCCAAGAATGCTAGAAGCTTGAAGAGGCAAGGAATGAATTCTCCCCTAGAACCACGGCCTTAGTGCAACTTGATTTGGGCCCAGCGATATTGATTTCAGACTTCAGACCTCCAAAACTGTTAGCTATCACATTTCTGCAGTTGTAAGCCACTCACTGGTAATTTGCTAGAGCAGTCACAGGAAACTAATACAACTAACTGCCAACTAGGGTGTCTCTTCTAGGTTGTTGGCTCTTATAACTATTGCTTGCTAACACTTTTTTTTTCTGGGATACATGTATCATTATTTATAATTAAGTAATTAACTGCACAATAGTTAGTGCCTATAACTCCCTTCTAGACTGTAAATTCTTTTTTTTTTAACATTTTTATTGGGGTGTAATTGCTTTACAATGGTGTGTTAGTTTCTGCTTTATAACAAAGTGAATCAGTTATACATATACATATGTTCCCGTATCTCTTCCCTCTTGCGTCTCCCTCCCTCCCTCCCACCCTCCCTATCCCACCCCTCCAGGTGGTCACAAAGCACCGAGCTGATCTCCCTGTGCTATGCGGCTGCTCCCCACTAGCTATCTACCTTACGTTTGGTAGTGTATATATGTCCATGCCTCTCTCCCGCTTTGTCACAGCTCACCGTTTAGACTGTAAATTCTTGAGGTCAATTAGTGTGTCTGTCTTAATGATCCTCTAGTTCCAGGGCTTGACAAAATGCTTTGAATATGAGAGCCTAACACATATTTGCTATCTGAGTGCATATATGACTGATACAAAAGTAAACCAAAAAATAACTTTCAGGAGCTAAGTTATCTTTTCCAGAATGGGTTCTTATGAAATTCCTCAATGTTCCTGAATTTGGTAACAAATCCCATGAATCTGTAATTTCATTTTAATGCTGATGTGGTCCAGTTTTAAATAGTTTCTGAATAGCACTTTTTGATGGAGTCTCATCCAAGTTCTCATTAGAAATAAAAATAAATTAGTAAAACAGAACAAACAACATAAACACTAAATCCTAAAACTGACACTCAATATGTAAACTAACTGTAAAAACAATTAAGTTAAACCTTCCTATCCATATTTTACTTCACAGGAGGAAAGAATTTCCTCTATATAAAATCTGGTAAGATGGCAGTTGGCTCTCCCTAGCCTGTCGCTGAGTCATTCCTGCAGGAGTCCTGAGAAGCAGCAGTTGTTCTTCTACAGCCCCAGTCCTGTTTTTCTGAGGGGCCTAATATAGACTCCTTGAGAGACTGAAGCTACAATAAAAGAACAAGATGCAGCAAGATCCTGCCAGGACCTGGAGAATATTTCCCTCAAGAAAAGCCTTGTTGGGTGAAGCAACAGAGGAGCCTGGGTACTGAAGCGATTTATAACCCAAGTGATTCGGGTCTTAATCACATAGGCTTCCCGGCATCTTCGCTCCCTCTGCTGCTGCCCCCTCCCTGATCTCGCTCCCCCTAGCGAGAATTCAGCCTCTTTTCCTATTTTCCCTTCCTTTTCCCACATTACAACTTTGCTATTTAGTACAAAAAAGATTTTCACGAAGTTTAGGGAACAATGGAGAGAGTATAAAGCAAATCAAGAAATTCCTGATAAACACGTGACCTGCGCCATACCAACGGGCTATTTAAAATTAATTTCAAAATAAAATACAGCCTTTCTTTAGAATCCCCACCCAGAAATCGGTAACGTATATCATTTACAAACAGTACTCATTCTTGCCCCCCACTCTACATGTGTGCTGAACATTGCAATGCGTCTTGTGCCTTGAACGAGACAGCACAGGACAGGTATGCACCTTAGCCTAGCTGAGCTATTCCAATAAATGCTTGCTGGCTACTGAGGGGATGTGCATATCAACCTACTCTCCTCCAGTTTAGAATTAAAAAGAAGCTCAGCCATCATCTCAAAGGTAAGTGGGATGTAAATGTGGCTATTTATTTTTTATTCAAAAACCTGATTTTAGATAAATATTACTACTTTCTAGGTAAAGAGAATGGGGAAAATATAACAGAAAACACACACACAACTAAAAATCATCCTGCGAAAACAAGAAAGGGAATATGATGTTGAAGACTTAGGGAAAGAATACCCCCAAAAACGATTTTACTGTTGAACAAGAAGAGATGTTTAGAACATTGCTTTAAACTACTTAAACTATGAAGAGTATGTAGAAAGACAGGTCATTTACGAAACAGGAGCTGAAAGTTATAATGACAAAATGGGCCTAAATGACAAAATGGGAGATGGGTGAGATCAGGAGGTTTATATGAAAACTAAAATGCAATAGCACAATTTCCATCCACAATGGGATCCGTGGAGAACAAAACTGATGCACTGAAAAGCTCAAGCAGCAACTGAATCAGGGCCCAGGGGGAAAGAGAAAGGCAGAAAATGATGACAGAAAAGATGGTAGATGGAATGCCAGAGATGGGAGTTCTGACTCAAGAATAATTTGTGAACCTGAGAAAGAAACAAGAGTAACTTGATATGAAACAATAATCAAAGCTATAACTTAATATGAAGAAGAAAAGAACTAACCAGATTCTAGTGGTTGTGGTGGGAAAACAGTGAAGACTTACCCATATGTAGACAGAAACTAGCCAAACCCCAAAACTGCAAAAATAAAGAAAATATCTGACTAATATATATATATAAAAAAAAAAAGTTAGTTAAAAATAAATTATATCAGGTTTACTTTAGACCTTTCTTCTGCTGTGTGAATATATTAGAAGATG
Source organism: Phocoena sinus (assembly GCF_008692025.1). Classification (NCBI taxonomy): domain Eukaryota; kingdom Metazoa; phylum Chordata; class Mammalia; order Artiodactyla; family Phocoenidae; genus Phocoena; species Phocoena sinus. The sequence continues at coordinate 62,032,045 of NC_045780.1, read as the reverse complement.
TGGAGACTTTAATAAGAATATGACCAAAAACATCTTATCTATCAGGTTCTGTATCAAGGTTGAATGCAAAGGGATGACATCTCTATATATCCCACTAATCTGTCCTTCCAAAAATAATTTGCTCAAGGACATATCGGTACATATTGGGGAAAACTTATCAAAATTAAACTTTCAAGAAGCAGGAAGTTGTGAATCCAACATCCTGAAAGGAGACAACTGATCCAATTAAAGTTCATTTTACATGTTTTATAATTGTTTACCACAAAATTATGATTAAAGTAAAATTTCAAAAGAAAATAAGTATTTAATAAATGCAATGATATTTCATACTCCTAGTTATAATACTAGATATTGAGGATTGTTAGGGGCAAAGGGAAGGAAAAGCATTCTACATCCCCCATCTAACATTGAGTGAACTCAAGAGATAGCATTAAACATTCCTGTAGGCTCTACTGAAAGTGTCCAGATTCAGAACACTAGTGACCATTTCCAACATGATCATTCTAGTCTAGACCATATATGCCTTTTTCCTTATCTGATTATGGCAAAAGACTCCCTCCTGGACTCCCAGCTTCACCTTGATCTCCTTCACCTTTTCTTTACACAAGAGCCAGAGAGACCTTATTAAAAGTAATTCAGATCACGCCACTTCTCTACTTAAGACTTTTCAATAGATCCCATCTCAGTCAGAGGGAATTCCAAAGTCATAACAATGGCCTACAAGGCCCTCTCTCCGCAATCTGCCTCTTCTCCTTTGTTTCTCTGACATCATCTACTAATACTCTTCCTCTCCTTCATTATGCTTCAACCACACTGGCTTCCATGATGGTACTCTATGAATAAGTCCACAGGCTCCTGATTCAGGGTTATTGCACAAGCTGTGTTCTCTCTGGATGCTCTTTTCTCAGTAAAGCATGGCTTCTCCTCATCTCTTTCCTCAAATGCCTTCCACCTGATATATAATTGCCATGTCTGGCAGTTTTAAACATGGCATCAAAATAGGCTGACCTTCTTCTCATCAAGAGATGGATCTGTGTTTCCTTCCCTTCATCTGGTCATGCTTGTTACTGCTATAACCAGGAGAGTACGGCAAGTAATTTTATGGACTTCTAAGGCTAGATAGTAAAAGCCCATACACTTCTGCCTGGTTCCCTTGGAAAGCTCAGTCTCTGGGAACCCAGCTACCATATGAGGAGTTCAACCACACTGATACCACCACGATGGAGAAGCCATATATAAGCCATGTGGAGGTCCTCTAGTGAAGAGTCCCTCTCAGCTAAGCCACACCCACCAATTTACAAGACATAGAGAAAAAGGCGTGGACCTTCCACACTGACTTGTTTGCCAGCTGAGCACAACTGAATCACCCTAGTTAATGACACGGGAGCAGAAGAATCACCCAGATGAATCCTGCTAGAATTCCCTAACCTAAAGAATCCATGAGAAAAATAATAAAAGAAATAATCCATGAGAAAAATAAAAATCAAAACACTTCGATTTCAGATAAAGTAGAATTTAAGTGGAAATGTTCACAGGAAAACATTAAAATATCAATAATACAAGTCAAGATAGTCATTAAAGGTATAGCAGCAATAATTCTTTATTCAATGAGTTACATACCATGAACATTAAGAAGGCAAAATGTATTAATGATACATGAATGTATAATTACAGATGAAATTATAATTGGAAGATATTTAATTGTGATAGAATTAGCATGTCTCAGTTATAACTGATTAAATAGATTAAAAGATTAAAAATATAATCTGACCATCTAATGTATAAGATTTTTTAATACGTATATTCAAAAATTTGTGGGCTTCCCTGGTGGTGCAGTGGTTGAGAGCCCACCTGCAGGGGACATGGGTTCGTGCCCCGGTCCAGGAAGATCCCATATGCCGTGGAGTGGCTGGGCCCGTAAGCCACGGCCACTGAGCCTGCATGTCCGGAGCCTGTGCTCCGCAACGGGAGAGGCCACGACAGTGAGAGGCCCGCGTACCACACACACAAAAATAAATTTGTGTACCATGACGAATATTTTTCTTTCAGGTCTCCACTGAAGATGAAAAATGGATTATAGTTAAGACCGCAAAGAAACTCTCATTATATTTTTAAAAGTAGAAATTATGTGGGTTATATTACCTACCCAAAAAACTCAATACGATTGTATAGAAAAATCTCAAACTGTTCATCCCAAAGGTTGAATCTCATCATCACAAAGATTGACTCTGGGTCCTATTTTAGTCTTAACTCACAACACGAATTTGGTTATTTATTAACTTTTCTTGAACCTCAAGTGCCTTAATGTCTAAAACATCAGTGATGTGGTCTAATTTTCAGGGTGCCTTGAGTACTAAGTGAAACTATATATGTATACTGCCAACAATAAGCATTTTAATAAATATTAGTACTATTATTTTGATCTAAAAAAGAATTAAAAACTATTCATTTTTAGAATGCTTCATTTTTCTCTAATCATAGATATAAAAGAGATATACAGAATCAAAGGGAAAAAATACTGAGAATAATACTTTTGAAATAAGGAGGTCAGTTATTTCTTATAAGAACATTTCCCGCAGATAGAAGTTTACATAAACTGCTTCAAAATAATACAAAATTCTGAGGAACTAGCTCATCTAGTGAGTTTTATTATGCCCATATCAACTGCCTGGTTTAGATAATGTGCTGCAATTATATAAAATGTCCTCTTTGGGGGAAACTGGGTAGTGGGTATGTGAGGGTCTCTCTGTATTTTGTTTGTAACTTCTTGTGAGTCTATAATTACTTCGAAATAAAAAGTTAAAAAAAATTCAAACTGAAATCCTAGAGAACGTGATTCAAGAAGAGAGAGAAAAGTTGCAAGACAAATTAGAGAGTGCCTTAGAAACAGTGAATTTAACCCTTCAAAATGAAAGAAGTGGGAACAAACAGAACTCTTACCTGAGGAAAAACATTTTAAAAAATATGATTAAATGAAATACAAATTTATTACTGAAAAAAATCCGAGGAAATTAAGCAGCAGCAACCCCTGCAGTTACCAATCCACTACATCTGAAGTTTTCCAAAATCTCAGTTCTTTTTGAAAATAAGGTAGCCCCTTTAACATACCTATTTAGTGGTACTATAAAATATCAATTACCATTAAAAAGAACCTTATTGTATGCTAAGGGGAGCTACAAAAACAAAGGTTACCGTTCTTGGAAAATGCAAACCAAGGGAAGATATGAAATTGTCAAGGCTAATTAGATTCAACTAGGAGAGTAAGGATTCCTGACACAGACTGAATATTTCTACTTTATGCAGACAAAAGGGCATCCGATAAAGGACACATACCATACATTACTCAGGAGACCAAACCTTGGAGACACAAGTCTGACATTTTCTATTTCCTTTAAAACAACCCTGCAAATCTCTTGGAACCCACAGCAACACACTTGGAGATTTGAGATTACCCGATAATTTCAGAACTGATGTTTGACATAACACTGATGTGTTGAATATTTTCCTTTAGCCACAGGAGATCTCCAGCTCCAGAAATCATAAGTCAAAGGAGCGTACACTCAATTCATTCTTTGTTATTGAGTGGTTTGTTTTTGCTAGATAATTTATGGAAAATTAGCACAAAATGATAGCTATGATACGGTGTAAGAATACCAAGCAGATGAAAAACTTGAATATTATTGCCAACACAAGATAAGAAGGGCAGTCAGCAAATAAAGGTCAAATGAAAGAATCAACCTAAGTGTCTATGTAATGTCAACCCTGAAATGCAGTTTCAGCAAAAGTCTGGACAAATGAGTTTGGTTGCCTTTTTTTCTTGCTTAAGCTATACTCTGAAATTCTCCATGGCAGCAGATATAAACCATTAACAAAATCCTAACAAATGTTTATTACTTTTGACTCAATAATTTAAATTTTACCACGGTGAGTAAATCCACAGAAGAGTAGTAGTCCAAATACCAGGAGAAAGAAATTCATCACTGCATTATTTTGGTGGGCAAAATTCAAAATAATTGAAGTATACATCAGCAAATTACGGCACATTCATTCTGAGGAATCACATACAAACATTAAAAATTATTTATAAAATTATTTATGAAAAGTTGACTTGGAGAAATTCTGGCTATACTATGTTAAGTGACAAAAGCAATATTAAAATCGTTTATATAATATTACCACAGCCATATGAAAATTATGCTTAGAATAATTAATAACACATTTTCAAGTATATGGTGACCATAACATTTATTGGACATCCAGGCCATTACTAAGAGTGAAAAAATGGCTCCTAATAAATAGTTTAGGACAAGAGGTCTAAATTGGGAACATCCTAGAGTCACAGGACAGGTCTCACCCTTCCAGACAGGGCTTCAAGTAGTTTGCGCATTTAATCTCATTTAATCCACATGAGAACACAGGGATGTGGATAACATTAGTATTCACATTTTATAGGTGAATTCACTGAGGCACAGAGACATTTAATAACTTGCCCCAATTTGGCGAGTTTGAATTTAAGGCCAGTCTGGCTAAGGAGTCCATGTTTTTAACCACTGTGCAAAATGCTTCCTAGAAACACGGGAAGGAAACACACCAAACAGTGGTGACTGAATTTGGAGAAATTGTAATGCTTTCTTAAATGATTCAAAATTTTCTAGACTGTCTATGCCAATTGCATATCATTTTCAAAAGAAAAACATTTGAAATGAATCTGTAATTTATTAACATAAAAGAAAATGCTGCACCTATTTGCCCATCTTTTGGTATAAAATAAACTATAAAATAATAGTGATTGTGGATTAACAAATCAGTATCTTGAAACCATTTGTAATTTTATTTTCTTAATTATTTGCTGATTTTATAAGTACAATGATCATTTAGTTTCCTTTTTTGTCCCTCTTTACAAATGAGTGATTTCTCTGGAATTTATCAGAATATCAAGTTGGGAATGTTTTCTCACAAAAAAACCCTAAAAGAAAAATGAATTTCTTAGTATCTTTCTTCCACAGCTCTTTTCTTTTTATTCTGTTTCAAATCATTTTTTATTTTTTTAATACTACTTTCTTGAGTTATAATATACATGTAAAAAAAGCACATATTTAATATTTAATGTACACAACTTGATGAGTTTGGAGATAAGTTTACACCTTTGAAACTATCACCACCATCCAGCCGTACACATATTCACGACTTCACAAAGTTTTCTCCTGTCCCCTTTATTATTATTTGTGTGTGTGGTAAGAATACAACATAAGACCTACCCTCTTAGAAACTTTTAAGTACACAATTTAGTATTGTTAGCTATAGGCACTATATTGTATAGTAGATTTCCAGAATTTATTTACCTTACATAAATAAAACTTGGCACACTTTGACCATCACTGTCCCATTTTCCCCTCTCCCAGCCCCTGTCAATCACCATTCTACTCTCTCCTCTTATGATTTTTGACTTTTTTTTTTTTTTATGGCCATGCCACGTGGCTCACGGATCACAGTTCCCCAACCAGGGATAGAATCCATGCCCCCTACAGTGGAAGTAGAGTCCTAACCACTGGACCACCAGGGAATTCCCAAATTTGACTATTTTAGAGTCCACATATAAATGAGATCATACAGTTTTTGTCTTTCTGTAATTTCCTCCACGTTCATCCATGTTGTTGTAAATGGCAGGATTCTCTCCTTTTTAAAGTCTAAATAATATTCCACTGCATGTATATATCACATTTTCTTTATACATTCATCCATCCATGGGCATTTTGGTTGCTTCCATATCTCGGTTAATGTAAGTAACGCGGCAATGAACGTCAGAGTGCAGATAGATAATTCATCAGGATCCTAAACTCAATTCCTTTGGATAAATACCCAGAAGTAAGGTTGTCCTAGCTTTAATTTTTTGAGGAACATCCATGCTGTTTTCCCTAATGGCTGAATCAATTTACATTCCTACCAACAGCGCACCAGAGTTCCTTTTCCCTGACATCCTCATCAACACTTTTTTGTTGTTGTTCTTAAATAGCCATCCTAACAGGTATGAAGTGATATCTCATTGTGGTTTTGATTTGCATTTCCCTGATGCTTAATGACATTGAGCAACTTTTTTTTTTTTTTTTTTTTTTGTGGTACGCGGGCCTCTCACTGTTGTGGCCTCTCCCGTTGTGGAGCAGAGGCTCCAGATGCGCAGGCTCAGCGGCCATGGCTCACGGGCCCAGCCGCTCCACGGCATGTGGGATCTTCCCGGACTGGGGCACGAACCCGCGTCCCCTGCATCGGCAGGCGGACTCTCAACCACTGCGCCACCAGGGAAGCCCCTGAGCAACTTTTCATATCTCTACTGACCATTAGTACGTCTACTTTAGAAAAATGTCTATTCAGGTCCTTTGCTCAGTGTTTAATCAGGTTATTTGTTTTTTGCTATTGAGTTGTAGGAGTTCCTTATATATTTTGAATATTAACCCCTTATCAGATATATGATTTGCAAATTTTTTCTCCTATTCAATATGTTGCCTTTTCATTCTCTTGACGGTTTCCTTTAGTTCACAGAAGCTTTTTAGTTTAATGTAGTTCCATTTGTTTATTTTTGTTTTTATCACCTGTACTTTTGGCATCATATCCAAAAAAATCATTGCCAAGACCAATGTCAAGGAGCCTTTTCCCTATATTCTTCTGTAGGCATTTTATGGTTTCAGGCCTGACATTTAAGCCTTTAACCCATTTTGAGTTGATTTTTGTGTTGGTATAAGATGTAGATCCAATTTCATTCTTTTGCATGTGTATATCCAGTTTCCCCAGCATCATTTATTGAAGAGATCTATCCTTTCCCTTTTTTGTATTCTTGGCGCTCTTGCTAAAGATCAATCAATTGTGCATGTAAGGGTTAATTTCTGGGCTATTTCATTCCATTGATCTAGGTGTTTACTGTTTTTATGCCAGTACCATATTGTTTTGATTAATACAACTTTGTAATATATTTTGGAATCAGGAAATGTGAATCTTTGGCTGGAGGCATCCCATTTCCTGATTCCATGGACCTTTTCTATTAAACACCAATGAAGTATCCACCAAATATTACTTACCAGGTTTATTATTGACTTTTTTTCCTGTACTGAATATAAGCTAACCATATCAATAAATCATAATGGTAAGGAATATAGGCTATAGAACAGTAACCATATTCTTCTCCATCAATATTAATCTGCATGGACATTTGGCAAGCTATACTGTATGTGTTATATGGTTACTGTGAGAAATAAATCAACTTTAACAAGGTAATGCTCATGGACTGATACCTGTATATATACATCATATATTCCATATATACAATATAATATACATACATACATATGTGCTGATTGATAGACATACACATATTAAAATCCTCATTCTCTTGGTTATAATATTTTGAAAAAAATTGTGCAGGTTCTATACCCATATTTCTGATAAGTAAACAAAAAAAGAATATATAAATGTTTTCTTTTTGTGCTGATTAAAAAAGAAAACAAGAATAAAAAAAAAATGCTTACTTTCCATTTACTGTTTAATGTGAATCTTGTCCTAAATGCTTCCAAGCCTGTCATAAGGTATGTTTGATTTCTTGAACTTTAATGTTAACCCTGATTGTGGAAACCCTTACTAATACTTTTATTTCAATGATATGATTCACCAGGTCTTTTTTCTCCCTATATTTTGAGGTATCTCACATATACTTTGCTATTTCACTCTTAACCAACTACATTTGGAACCACAGCTAAGGTACCAATTACAACAACAGAATTTTACAGCTAGAAGGGAGGCACCTTAACCATCATCTGGTTTAACTCTTCCATTTCTACAGAAAAGGGAAATAGTTCCCAGAGAGATAAAGTGACTCCACCCACACCTTGGCAACCTCTCTCCTATGGTATTATCAATGTTCTTACATTTCAAAGGTAAACGGTCACAACCAATTCTGATTTCTTTTTTCTACCATAATCTCGCCTTCTCTGATCTATTTATTTTTTTACCCTATGCTATTGGAACTTTACATTCATTCTTTACCATTCTTACTCTTTCCAACAAACACCTTAAGCAGGCTTCCTATTATTGGCAAGAAAAAAAAGCTTTTGGCTCTGTACTAACTCTGTAGAATCATGGTAGTGCATTTATTTCCACCTCATCCCATTACTGTGTAAAAGAGTAGACATATTTACAAAAACAAATCATGTTAGACATGTAAAATCTAGACGAAAGTGACTGAAGAAAAAAACTGAATTAAAGACATGAGATTGCACGAATACCAGTGGAATTAAGATATTAAATCTATACAGACTTCAGAACATTGGAGTACAACCTTGTAATTTGTCACTCTGAGCCAAAAATTAAGCTACAAACTATACATCCATCGTATGTCTTAAGTTTAAAAGACTGTACCATGCTTTATTGCCCTATATTCTAACTTAGGTAAATTTATATTTCTTTCCAAATGGTACACTGGTCAATTTAAATAAGTTAATCAAGACTGGGTTCTTCAAACATAATTGGTTAAGCATGAAGCCAAAAGAAAATTCATTCAAATATACTAACAATATTAATTTCATCCTGTATATTATGGATACTTGTTTCCTAAACTCTTAATGCAAGCACATCGATTGTATCTTTATTACACAGTTTTTCAGAATGTGTATCTCTAGTCTAAAGACTCCAAGTGATGAGAAAACTTACTCATTGTTTCCTAAAGATTCATGAAAAGCACCCTGTTAGTATGGGTAAAATTAACTACACTATAAATATCATGTCTTATGCTTTTGAGTAATACATACACTTAATCACAATTATAATCATAAAGAGGGAGGCTAGCCCTTATAGTGCAGTACTATGATAATTTCATAAAAGCTTAGGGTGGTTGAGCTTCTCTCCACACTTTCTAATATTTTAAATACTATTTCATCATGTTTCACTCCTGTAGAAAACCCTCAGGAGTGATAAATTAAGGCTCAGGATAGAAATTGCTGTCACTGTATAAGTAGTTTTATCTACCCCTTTGCTAATGAACCATTCTCTTGTTCTTGAAGCATTTCACACTGTATAGTGAATAAGGGAGTGCTTTATCTTCAGTGATAGTATGAAAAAGTGAAAACAGATATTCAATTTACCTTGGTAAATATCAGTATTTAATGTAGTGTTTTAGGCCATATAACACTTCATATATAGTCTTTATCAATGGGAGCATCAAAAAGGTTAAAAAAACACAAAAAGTTCTCAGTAAGTCATGCTATACTAATATTATGATAATTAAATCAACACTTGGGCTTCACTGTTTTGATAAAGAGGTATTAGAGGTACCAAAATTGAAATCTCAATGATAATGTAAAAGAAAATGTTCAAGTTTTCAGAATAGCAGCAGTGACAAAGAAAGGCAAATATATTGGATAATAAATTTAAAAAATCAAAACCTAATTTATCAAAAGTAATTTTCATAAGCTATTGGGGTAGTATGGAAGATTTATCTTTCTTCTGGAGTACTGGCTTTGTCTAAGAAAATAATTTATAATCTCCAAATAAAGAGATTGTATTATCTGATGGAGAGAAACACTGTCCCTGGACAGTTTCCCATATCTACCGGTAGCCACATTGATCTTTTTCTTTCCTCCATAAAGAAAATGCCCTTCCTCCTCTCTAAGGCCAATGCCTTTAGTCTTATCAAGGAGCTTGTTCCTTATCTTAGAGCCTCTCTGCTTTGCTTCATCCATCTCTTGGTCATTGACCAGAGAAGCTGACATTAGTATCTTCCCCATAAACAAAAAGAGTAATTAAACATAGATACCCTACATCTTCTCCAATCTCTCCTCATTTTTGGGTTCCATCCAAATTTCTAGTCTCCGATTTTTAACCTCATATTACTCTCAGCTCCCTTATTAAATTTCTATCACATAAATCATCCAAAATTGATACTTTTCAGAATTTCTAATGATCTCCATGTTGTCAAATCCTATGGTCACTTTCTGACTTCGCCTCTCTGGTCATCTCATCTTCCTTTTTTGAACATGGTAGCCTAATCCTTCCTTTCTAATTCTTCTCCCTCTGTGGTACAGCATACTTTTCTGTCCTCCCTTCTCAGTGACTGCTCTTTTTCAGACTCCTTTGCAGACTGCTCTTCTACATGACCTCAAAAAAGAGTGATTCCTTGAAAAATATCACCCTGATTTCAATACAATAGTTTAAATGTACCATTTTCCCGTATCTGTAAATCTATAAATATTTCCCATACTGCTTTAACCAGATAGCTCATTTGAGAGGACAAGATTCACCAGCAATGACATTTGGAAATTTAGCTATTTTGCCTTTTTGAAAATTATGACTTTAATTGAATATTAAAGATACATGAATAGTATTTACTAAATAGCATTTCTAATGGGAAAACGCATTTTCTTTGAAATGCTACATAAATTTTTTGTTCTTTTATAAAAAAATTAAGAATGTTTGATCTGAACTCCCTGAATTTTTTTTTAACATCTTTATTGGGGTATAATTGCTTTACAATGGTGTGTTAGTTTCTGCTTTATAAACTACCTGAATTTTTTGAAATAAGTTTTGAATTATTTTTCCTCATTTAAATAATTTACTTGAACTTCTAAATCATACACAACACATGCGAATTTACACTGTTGAATCACTCTAGTTTAATTTTGAGAACTAACTGTTAAATAGATTTAAATTTGGCTAAATCAAAATGAAACTAAAATCATTGCCTTTTTGTGACATGAGCAAGGTCACTGAAAACGACACTTTACATAACATGTGTGGATTCATGTGTCCTTAAATCTTTATTAGAATTTCTAAATTATGTTTAACACCCCCACTTTTTATTTTTTAACTTCACTCTTTTATTTTTGGCGCTGTGACACAGAGGGAAATGCTGAACTGACATCATTTCTACACTTGGTAATCTACTCTGGACAGCCACTTCCTTTGTCTTTTCTGTGACAAGTCTGGGAGTTCAAAGTTCAAGCAAACACGGATTGCAAGGTGAGGTGATGCCCTCCTTCCCCTGGGACAGGGTAGATCTGGATCTGAAAGAGAATCTGAGAACAGCTGCCTCAGCAGGAGTGTTCCAATGATGACACATTCAGTCAGTAGTGAAAGTTGGCAGTTTCTGAAAATAGAGCTAAAAAATAAATGTTTCAAGCACATTTAAGGTCAGATATAGAATTCATTATTTTTCAGAGGAAATGTAGAAGGCAACCTCAACAAACAAGTGAATTTAGAAATTACATTTTAATTTGAAAGGTGTATATTGTCAAAATTGACAGAAATTTATTGTTTGAATTTACGTTTAGTTCCTCGTCCTTTCTGAGAAATTGTATTCCTTTTATCTTTTAATCAACTGATTGTGATACTTAAGTATCTTAATCATTTGAATATTCTTATTTGTGAATTTAAGAGTATTAGCATAAATTTGAGGTCAATTAAAATTATATGCTACGGGGCTTCCCTGGTGGCGCAGTGGTTGAGAGTCCACCTGCCGACGCAGGGGACATGGGTTCGTGCCCCGGTCCGGGAGGATCCCACGTGCCACGGACCGGCTGGGCCCGTGAGCCATGGCCACTGAGCCTGTGCGTCTGGAGCCTGTGCTTCGCAACGGGAGAGGCTGCAACAGTGAGAGGCCCGTGTACGGCAAAAAAAAAAAAAAAAAAAAATTATATGGTATGTGGAGTAAGAATGGGATGAAGAGAAAGAAAGTCTCAGGAGACAGAAAAATAGAAGAAGAGACAGAAAGAGAGGATAAGGGAGGGTAGAGAAAGAAATGGGGAAGGAAAAGAAGAAAAAGAAAGTAAGGAAGAGCAAGAATATTTGAATGAGTAACAGATGTTACCTGATGTTTCTTGCCATGGGGTCCTAAAATAGTTACAATTTTAGTGGAATGAAGTTACAACTTCTAAGAGAAACTAGAGGTGACTCTAAGACAACCTTCTTAAAGATGAGGCTTTTATCTTTACTTTTTTTTTTTTTTCCATTATCTTCTCTCCACTTCCTTCTTATTGCAGGTATTTATACCAAACAACTGGTGCATTAGCTAAGTTAATGTCTACCCAAATTGATGGTCACGAAAAGTCTTCATTTAATTGTTTAAATTCATAGTACTATTTGTCCACGGGCTGCATTCTCATTTAAGAGAAGGTAGAAAACAAAGATAGGCAGAAGAAAACTTTTAAAAACTTGTTTGGATACTTTCCATGTTTGGCAAACAAAGTAATATCCAAACAATTCATTGACATTTTATTTGAAAATTAAGACAAAACGAACTGTAGGGATGTGTTTGATGCAATTTGTGTTGATAGCTTTGATTTCAGAATCCCAGAAACAAACGTTCAAAACAGTCATTCCAAATATCCTTTCCCAATACACTTCAGTTTAACTTGAAATCTCTGGGTATTTTATCTCCTTTAAATGTTTTATTCTTTAATCATCACTTAATTTTAATGCACTACTGTTTAACGTTGTAATGGTACTTAACGTTACAAAAAAGTAAAATTTAAACAAAATTGTACTCATTTTCAACCATAGTTTATAGTTCCTACATTTATTTTGCTAAAGATAACCTATACTACTAAAATTTATAAATAGTATGGCAGAAGTTGCTACATGGGTCCAGTTCTATACAATATATACCATGAGACATTTACATTCAATACCTCACAAATTTCTATTACATGTAAAGGACACAAAGCTTCTATAATTTAAACACAATAATGAATATTTTCTTTAGAGTAAAAACAAAAGAAACCTTTGGACTTACTATTAGCCTGAGCAAAAGTATGATTTGCTTGTACCTATACAAGTAAACCTTCTTTATATATGAAAATATCAATGACTAACAAAAGTAAAAGTCATTGTGAAATTCTCCAAATCTTACAAAGAAAGGTAACATCTTAAATTCAACTGTTGAGATGGTAAATAAAATTATTTAAACCCAACCCTTCCCTTAATTTCCAAAATTCTGACATATAGTTATAACTACACAAACAAAAACACTTCAATAAGAGACAAAATTTCCTATTAGCATTTATTCTAATAACCATTAACTTTATGAGAATTAAAATCAAGCTTAATAAGAATGAAATTAGTATAATCCTTGGTATAAGTTTGTATTCAGACATAATCTTTAGACATCTGCATCAGTACATACACAAATAATATTCAACAACTTCTAGATGACAAATATTAATAGTAGTAAAATCAGACTGTTTTTCATCAGTCATTTCCAAAATGACTGATATGCTCATATCATAAGTAATGCAGTGATTAATATTCATATATCAAATGCTTTGTTCTCATCTCAGATTTTTCCTTAGGAAGTTAAATTGTATACTTTTTATAAATTTATTTTATTTTATATTTGAGTGTGACTACAGTCATGCCTTCTATAATTCCTACAAACATTTGTGCAGAGGCTTAATATGCAAACATATTTTATATATGTCCAGGGGACACGCCTGGTTACAATACATGTTTGGAGGGTATTGAGTTCACTGTTTGTTTAATAAACCATAATTATTATGTTGTTTAGCTTCTCCACATCCATTTATATATTTAATAATATATTTACATATTTAGTCTTCTTGGCATGGGAAAAACTGAGCAATACATTCATAGTTCCTATTACTATTTGAATTTTATACCCCTATATGTTGGCTGCTAAGTTTGATTAAATGTACACTTAAATATCACATTATTTAGCACATAAAAGTACTTGAATGTTGGTATGATTTTATTGCCAGTTTCATGCTTCAACAATAAAGAGTGGTCTATTTTTAATGCTTTTGAAAACTAAGCATTATACTGCTTAATTTTAATATTCTCATCACTGCTTTAATGTTGCTTCTACTTACCTAGTGTATCTTTTTTCTCTCTTTGTATTCTCTAAATCCCTTTATTTTAGGTTTTTCTCATATTAACAGTTGTAGGGGGAATAAGATTTGCCACACCAAAATATGTCTCTCTGACATAAGGATTAATTTAGGGTGATTATTTTTAAGAAACAGAAGACTCAGAAAGTTTTTCTTATTATCTCCTCTTACCTGCCTATAAGAATTTAGGTAAAGGGCCTGTTCCTGTTAGGGAACAATTGACCCAAACCACCTTCCCTGGCCAGGCTTGATAATGACCTGTTGCATGAGTTATCTCACAACAGGAGGTCCCGATGAGGGACACAGAACTAACAAGCTACAGACAGCCAGAAGAATTAGGGAGAGACAAAAAGGAGGGAGGAGACACCAGCCCATAATATGTCCTACCAACCTCCCAGAATCCTTCTTGCTGGAATCCATCTCGGCTGAGAGATGTGCACGCCACCAGAAAGGACCCTGGGTTAGACCAAATATGGGCACAAGCAAGATGATTGGCCAGAGACAACCCAGAAACTAACCCTGTTACCATATAACCTGAGACTGTGAGCCACGTGGCAGAGAAGTTCTCCTGGGGTCCCTTATGCCACTGCTCTCCACCCACACACCCCTTCTCAATAAAGCATTTTGCTTTGTCGGTACATGTATCTCCTTGGACAATTCATTTCTGAGTGTTAAACAAGAGCCCACTGGGCCCTGGAAGGGGTCCCACTTCTGGTAACATTCCCAGGACACAGCTATTACCAGAGATACCTCCAAAGAATATAGGCTATGTGGTGGGGGAAACTTGGACAGGCCTTGAGATCAGAGTCTACCCAAAGTCCCATGTCTCTGTATGGTCCAGCAAACATTTATTTATCAAACATTTGCTTTTCCATCTCCATGTGAATTGCTTTTCTTCCCTGTGAAGTCCCAAACCACTTTGCCCTCCAGCCCAACATCCTTTTTTGTCTTTAGCTTAATTATAGTAAGGATTTGGGCCATTTTGGTGAGTTACTCAGTTTTCCTAGGTCTCTGTCATGTATACACGTTATTCAACTTTTTTTGATTTTCTCCTGGTAACCTGTTTCATGTCAAATTAATTCTCAGACTAACCAGAAGAACTTAGAAGGGCAGAAGAAAAGTTTTTCCTCCCTGACACAGTATATATTTGGTTATTAAGGTTTTGTTACCAAACACAAGCTCATGTGCCTTAAGCACAGTGAGACCAAACAAACTGAAACACCAGAATTTGGAGCAGAGAAAGGTTTATTGCAGGGCCAAGCAAGGAGAGCAAGTGGCAGGTGGCTCATGTTCAAAAACCCCACCCTCCCCAATGGTATCTGGGGAGAAGGTTTTGTAGGCAAAATCTGGGGTAAGGGCTACCAGGTGAGTGGCTTTCTTTGAATTGGTTGGTGGTGAGGTAACAGGGCAGTGTTCCAGGAATCTTGTGCTCAGCCTGAAGTTGCCATCCTCCACCTGGATGGGGGCCTTAGTTCCTGCAGAAGAACTCAAAGATATTGTTATATATATTCCTTGAGAAGGAACCAGGACTCTGCCCCAAGGCTGCACTATTGTTTCTTGACTGACCTCTGTTTCGGCATTTCCTCCCTTCCCTGATTAGCAATGTTTGAATCTGCCCTTTGGAGCTCAGGGAAGGTAAAGGAGGCTGAATGGAGCCTATTTCCTACAAACAAGAAATGGGGGACACAGAATTTGTACTCGGGAGGGCCCCACAGGATTCTGCTCAGTTTCAGTTTTTTTGACCCAAATGAGAGATCAATTATCTATTAAAATTACTTTCCTAAATGATATGTTTAGCTTTACTTTTGTCATCTTATTTTAAATATTTTTGTTCTTATATATTTGCTGAACAAACTCTATGCCATTTCTCATTGTAATCCAGAATGTACATGTCCTTTCTTAAATGCCTTAAAGCTTTAGAGATACTTAAATGTATATTTTCCTGTATATGCTTGTATATTTCCCGCATATTTTCCTAATGAATAACACCAAATCTATCTTACATGCTCTATAAAAGAAGGGGAATTTTAAAGACTGTAATTTCACTCATCTTACCAAACCTTCCTGCCAAATCCTCCTGTATTTTGGATTCAGGTTGTAATTGTTAAGTTATTCCTTTTAGATCATACATCTTCTCTTATGGCAATCACATTCTGATTTATACTTACAGTGTATGATTAAAAAAAATAATTAGAATTAAGTCTTGATTTACATTTATTCCCGTGCCTTGTTGATAGAACACTTATATTTCTTACTTCTCGAAAGTTTTGTTTTTGATTCATGTGTTTAATTGGCTAAAAAATTACTTTACATAAATCTTTCAGGAATAGTAACAAAAGTGGTTTACTATCCAAGGCTTTTCACATCTGAGAATTCTGCCATTCGTTTGTCTTCTCAATGTTCCTTGCACACTATGCTATTTTTTTGAAAACATCTTACACTATCTTTTCATCCCATCTTTGTTTCTTATGTTTCTTAAAAAAATTGATGGCACAAAGTCAATATTTTCTATACTTCATTTCTGCTTCCTGCAGTTATCTTGATAAAGCATGATGTTTTCTCTTCTATGATTTGTGAGCTATAGGCATTTTCCTTTATTATGTAATAGAAACTAACTCTATCCAATGATGGAATTTTTCCATTCACTCATAATTAAAAGGATTTGTGCCAGAAAAAAAAAAAAGGAAAAGGTTTCTATTTTGATCCCTCACTGTTTATCTCCTTTCTGTATGACTCTGAAACCCAGCAAGACCCTGCAGGGGCCTCCTGGGTACAAAAGCCCCTTGATGCCCTCCATCTCTTATTTGTAGAAAAACGTTTTAGTCTCCTAGGCCTTCCTTGAGTTCAAGGAGCAGGCACAAGCAGTTACTAATTAGTGAAGTGAGGGAATACAGAAATAAAGGGAAAACAGTCAAGCAAGAAAAATGACGACAGCTTAAACAATAGTTCAGCCATAAAACAGTCCTAGTTCCTCCTCAAGGGATATATATAAAAATTTGACACTTATCTTTGACTTGTTCTGCAGAAACTAAGACATACCCACCCAAGTGGAGGATGGTGACTACATGCTGACCACGAGCATGTAGACCCCAGACTGGATGGACTCAGAAGGTTGGTGATTGAGACTCACAAAATATCACCCTGTTACCTCACCACCAACCAATCAGAAAAAGTCCATAAGCTGATCACGCACCCTGCAGCCCTCACTCTTAATGTTGCCTTTAAAAACTCTTCCCTGAAAGCCAACAGTGAGTTTGGGTCTTTTGAGCATGAGCTGCCCATCCACCTTGCTTGGCCCTGCAATAAATGCTGTACTTTCCTTCACCACAACCTGGTGTCAGGAGATTGACTTTGATGTGTGGCAGTCGAGTGGATCCAAGTTTGGTTCAGTAACAATTTTTACTCTCATATTCTAACAAGAAGGACTAGTTAACCCCTTGTTATATCTCTAGTTCACTAATATAATAGGCTACAGATAATAAGAAAGGGTGTAAGGGCTTTAGTCTGTTCCACTAAGAAGTCTCAGCTTGAAAAACTAGGTATTTGGTGGTATCACTACAGAGAAAAATATTACTGAGAGACAATTTTGTGTTAGAAGTATAGATTCAGTTGTGGGTAACAAATATGTTTGAGGTGTGCACTAGGTATCCTAACTATAAGTACAGTAAGGAATAAAAACCATCTGCTTGAGATAATAGACAAACAGGTAAAGAAACAGATACAATTCCTATCTAACGGGGTAGAAAACTGGTAGATACCACCTTGAACAACCTGTCAAAAGAAGCATCATCAGTAATGAGATAAATTGAAATCATATACCACCTGGTAGGAGGCAATGAAAAAAATGTAGCATCAATTCTGTGATATTCTTGTCAAAATGTAGTTTAAGTGAAGCTAATCACAAGGAAACATTAGGAAACCTAAATTGAGGTATTCGAAAAAGGAAAAAGAAAAAAGGAAGGGAGGAAGGAAGGAAGGCAGGGAGGGAGAGAGGGCGGAGGGAGGGAGGGAGGGAGGGAGGGAGGGAGGAAGGAAAAAAGGAAGTAAAGAAAACACTGGCCAGAAATTTTCAAATATGCCATGGTCAAGTTAAGGAAAGTTTGAAGATCTCTTCCTGACACAAAGACACTAAAAACACTTGACTTTTAAAAAGTATGCAAAATTCTGAACTTGATCTTTTTGCTATTATTGGGACTATTGTTGAAACTTTAATAGTGTTCTGAGGATTAGACGGAAGGAATGTATTAATATTAATTTCCTGGTTTTGATGGTTGTATTACACACATATTGTGCATATACACGTGTGTATGATGTACACATATTCTGTGTGTGTGTTTGTTGTATATATGTAGGAAAAACACACTAAAGCAGGGTTTTTCAACCATGGCATTATCAGTATTGACATTTGGGGCCAGTTAATTCTTTGTTGTGGGCATTTCCTGTGAACTGTAGGATATTGAGCAACATGCCTGGCCTCTGCTAACTGAATGCCAGGAGCACTTTTCCCCTTCTTCCCCCACCTCCTGCTCCAAGTTAACAACCAAAAATGTTTTCAGATATTATTAAATGTTTCCTAGAGGGCAAAACTGCCCTTGGGTTAAGAACCACTACTAAAGTATTTGGGGATAATGGGTCATCAGGTTGGCAGCTTAATATAAAATGGTTCAGGATAAAAAAATCTCAGCAAAGTTTAAGAAGAAAATGTACAGAGAGAAAAGAATCTATAAACAGCTTTCTCAGTATATGGTAAAAATCATACAGATAAATCTTAACAGAAACATGAGAAATAAAGAAATACACAGTGATGTAATAATACAGATGATGACTTTTTTCTCATAAAATATGAAGCTAGAAAACAGTGAAATGATGAAAGAAAAAAATGTAAACCAAGATTTCTACATATAATGAAAATACCCTTCAAAGAGAAAGGTAAAATTAAGACATTTTCAGAAAAAAAAAGGTTAAGTTGTTATCAGCCAACTTGCAACACAAGAAATGCTAACAAAAGTTTTTCAAACAAAAAGACATCAAATCAAAATTCTAATCTAGAAGTAGAATACAGAAATAATAAGTATGAGGACAAATATAAAAGACTAGAGTTTTTAATCTCTTAATTTCTTTGAAAGGCAATTATCTGTTTAAAAGAAAAAATAAAATTTCATGATGGGGCTTATGATTATATAGATAAAGTTATATTACAAAATATATCACGAAGGACATAGAATAAAGGAAATGTACTTTTCCCAGTTTTCTACACTATGTGTGAAGCAGTAAAAAATTACCACTACACAGAATTTAGATTACTTAAGGATAAATTGAAGACTTTTGTAATCAATAAAAATAAGTTAATAATAAATAATATAAAGACATGCAACTAACTATGCAATGGATAAATTAAAAATGAATACTGAAAATTCAATAAAACAAAAATATGGAAAAAATAAGAAGAAATAAAAAATGAACAAATATAGAGATTGAACAAATACAAAAAAAGGAATATGTTTCATTTAACTCAAATATATAGATATAGATAGATCAATAGATACACATGTAAAGATAGAAATATACGTATATAATATACAGTAAATTCGTTAAATACAAATAAACTAAATTTTCTAATTAAAAGGCAAAAATTGTCACATTGGATAAAAATGTGAGACCCAAATAATGTTGTATACCAGAGACATATTTTTTTTTTTTTTTTTTTTGTGCGGTACACGGGCCTCTCACTGTTGTGGCCTCTCCCGTTGTGGAGCACAGGCTCTGGATGTACAGGCTCAGCGGCCATGGCTCACAGGCCCAGCCGCTCCGCGGCATGTGGGATCTTCCCGGACCGGGGCACGAACCCGTGTCCCCTGCATAGACAGGCGGACTCTCAACCACTGCGCCACCAGGGAAGCCCCAGAGACATATTTTTAATACAGGAAAGACAGATTGAAAGCAAATATGTGGACAAAGCTAGACTATGCATAAAAAAGCAGTACTATTCCAAAATGCATATCTACCTAATAATAGAGCTTCAACATACATGAAACAAAACTAAAGGCTTAATAAATAAATTGGCAATCACAGTTGAATGTTATAAAACCTTTGTCCATAATTGATAGAACAATTCTTTGACTTACTGACAAAAACATCAGTATGGTTACAGATCCTTGAGCTTACTGACATTTATAAACTACATCAAACAAATGAAAAATGCACAGTGTGTTTTTGTGCAATTAAAATATTCATCATGGGGAAAGGATAGTCTCTTTAATAAATGGTGTTGGAAAAGCAATATCCACATACAAAAGAATGAAACTGGACGCTTATCTTACATCATACACCAAATTCAATTCAAAATGGATTATAGTCTTATAGTCATAAAACCTGAAACTGTGAAGCTCCTAGAAAAAAAGCTTCTTGACATTGGTCTTGGCAATGATTTTTTTCCAGACATGACACCAAAAGCACTGGCAACAAAAACAAAAATAAAGAAGTGGAACTATATCGAACTGAAAAGCTTCTGCACAGCAAAGGGAGCCATCAACAAAATGAAAAAGCAACTGATGTAATGGGAGAAAATATATGCAAACCATATATCTAATAAGGAGTTAAGGTATCCAAAATATATAAAAACATATAATGAAAACTTACAACCTAAAAGCATAAAAGCAAATAACACAATTGAAAAATGCACAAGGGATCTCAATAGACATTTTTCCAAAGAAGACATATAAATGATCAATAGGTATATGAAAAGGTGCTCAACATCATTAATCATCAGAGAAAGTCAAATCAAAACCACAGTAAGAT
Source organism: Phocoena sinus (assembly GCF_008692025.1). NCBI lineage: Eukaryota > Metazoa > Chordata > Mammalia > Artiodactyla > Phocoenidae > Phocoena > Phocoena sinus. Next base: position 62,011,367 of record NC_045780.1, on the reverse strand, counting down.
ATCACTTCACACCTGTTAGGATAGCTGCTATTAAAAGAAGAAAAAGTGTGAACAAAAATGTGGAGAAAAAGGAACCTTGTGCACTATTGGTGGGAATGTAAATTGTGACAGTCATTATGGAAAATGGAATGAAGATTCCTCAAAAAACTAAAAATAGAACTACCATATGGTCCAACAATCTCACTTATGGTTATATATCCAAAGGAATTGAGATCAGGATCTTGAAGAGATATCTGCAGACCATATTCATTGCAGCATTATTCACATTAGTCAAGATACAGTAACAAACTAAGTGTCTGTCAATGGACAAAAGAATAAAAAGAAAAGTGACATATATAAAACAGTGGAATATTATTCAGCCTTAAAAAACAAGGAAATCCTGTCATCTGCAACAACATGGGTGAACCTGCAGGACACTGGGCTAAATGAAACAGGCAAATAATAAAGAAAAATATTGCATGATCTCACTACATGTGAAATTAAAAAAAAAAAAAATTAAAGTTGAACTCACGGTAATAGAGAGTAGAACAGTGGCTACCAGAGGCTGGGGGATGGGGGGAAAAGGGAGATTTTTTTTAAAAAGAGGAAAATAGAATGGTGGTGATTACCAGAGCCCGAGGCGAGAGAGTCGCGAAGAGTTACTGTCTAATGGGTACAGAGTTTCGTTTACACAAGACGAAAAGAGTTTGGAGATGTATGGTACTGATGGGTGCAAAACAATATAAATATACTAAATTCCACTGAACATTTAAAAATGGTTAAGATAGTAAATTTTATGTTATATGTATTTTACCATAATAAAAACAACAGTAACATTCACCATGATAGGCCATATGCTGAGCCAAACATTAAGTTCCAACAAATTTCAGGTTTTAGATCTTACATAATATATTCTCTGACCAGAGTAGCAGTTAATATGAAATCAATGCCATAAAAAATACCTAGAAACCTCCCAAATATCTGTAAATTAAAGAAAATACTTTGTCTCCCATAGTTCATAAAAGACATCAAAAGATAATTTAGAAAATAATACAAAATGATGAAAATATCATAAAATGACATCATTTATGCGGTGAAATTAAATTTGTGTTGAGAGGATAGTTTGATCATATAAAATGTTTCTATTGGGAAAACATCTACATGTTTAAAAGTCAGCTAAAGAACAAGAGAATTATAAGCAAATGAAATAAAAAGAAGGTGGAAAAAATAAAGTAATAGAAACAGTGGAAGAAATAAATGAAATTTTAACATACTAGGAAATATTTGCAAACTGAAGAGTTGTTTTTTGGAAAAGATTCATAAAATTTTAAACCTTAGCAAGACTAATGTTAAAATAAGGATGAAAGATGGAATATCACTTCAGATCCTGTACATACTCAAATGATAATAATTGAATATTATGAACTTCATGCTCATAAATTTGACAGATTAGGTAAAGTTCTTCAAAGAGACAAATTACCATAGCTTATTTAAGAAGAATTAGGTAACCTGAGTTCTTCTGTATCTATTAACTAAATTAACTTCATAGTTTGAAAATTTCAGTCATAGATTGATGAATTCTTTCAAACATTTAAGGAAGAAATAATGGCAATTGTATATAAACTCTTCCAGAAAGTAGACTAAGGGATAAACATACTAACTTGATTTACAATCTCAGTACCACCCTAATATCAAAATTTGGCAGAGAAATGTTATGCAAAGGTTCTTTTAAAACATTAGAAAATCAAATTCAGCAAATAGGAAAGATAATATATGCATCATGAGTAATCGGGACTTAGTGTACTAATGACAGTGTATTTTACTATCTGAAAAAATAAGTCAATGTATTTGAACTTATTAAGAGAATAAAAAAGACACACCCATATGATGATCTCAAAAGATGGAGAAACACTTTTGACAAAATTCAATAAGTATTCATGCTAAGCTCTCAGAGCAGATTAAAAGTAGAAGGAAACTTTCTCAGTCTTATAGAGGGGCATCTACAATATATAATACTACTGATTATACTTAATGATTATATAGTGAATGAGTTCTCCCTAATATTGGAAATGAGGCAAACATGGCTTGTCTTTATGACTTTTGCTTAACATTGTACTGGAAGTCTGAACCAGCACAATAAGCAAGAAAAATGAATAAAATACAAAATTTGGAAAAGAAGCCAAAGAAGTGTCTTATTAACAGAGGTAATCATTTATGTAGAAACTCATAAGAAATTTATAATAGAGGACACAAAATCTGTATGTAAAAATAAGGTAAATTTTATTTCAATATGCAGTTCTATTTACTAGCATCAAAAAAAAATAATTTAACCAAAAATATACAAAAAATTCTGCTCTGAAAACCCCTAACCATTGCTGTGAGAAATTAAATAAGACCTAACTCCATATTCATGAATTAAAAGACTGAATAGACTCAATAGTGTTAAGGTGCCAAATTTAGCCCATTTGGTTATTAGATTTAATCCAAATCAAAATCCCATCAGATATTTTGAAGAAATTGACTAGTTGCTATAAAAATTTATATGGAAATATATGAGACCTAGAGTAGAAAAATAAAAATAATGATGAAGAAGCAAAAAGTTGGAGAACTTAATATTCCTAGCTCAAGATTTATAAAAACTACCATAATCAAGACAGTGTGGTAGCAGGGTAAGTGAAGATGTGTAGGTCAACAAAGCAGAAAAAAAAAAAGTACGAATACATATTTTGTCATTTGGTTGTCAACGAAGGCATCAAGACAATTCAAATTGGAAAGGACAAATTTTTCCAACAAAAGGAGATGAAACAACTTTATAAGCACAAAGGAAGAAAAGAAGCTTAAGTCCTGCACCACGTGATACACCAACTTAATTTCCGGTATCTAACAGATTTAAGTGTGAAGTCTAAAACTATAGAGATTCTAGAATAAAGCTTAAGAGACTATCTTCCTCATTTTAGGAAGGGAAAGATTTTTTTTAGACAGGATATATGTATCAATAAATATAAAAGAACAAATAATAATAGAATTCCTTTAAAAAAAAAAAACTTCTTGCCAAAAGACTCTGTTGAAATAAAAGGATAAGCCATGGACTGGGATAACATATTTAAAACATACCTGACAAAGAGCTTGCATCCTATATAGGTAAAGAAACTCTACACATCAATAATAAAAAGACAAGCAAATTTGGCAATAACCAAAGGACTTAGATACTTAAAAAGAGAAGAATACAAACGACCAAGATTCAAATGAAAATGCGTCTAGCATCTTACACCATATTCGAAATTAAAACCACAAAGAAATATTTCCTTCCCCACTAGGATGGAAAAAATGACAACACTAAATGTTGATGAATATATAAAGCAACTCAAACTCTCATAATTTGCTGATGGAAAACTAAAATAATGTACACATTCTTGAAAACTGTTTCAGTTTCTTATAAGTTAAATATACAAGTATTCAGCAATTCTACTTCTAGGCATTTACACAAAAGAAATAGAGATGTTCAGAAAAAGGTTTTTACAAAAATGTTTATAGCAGCATTACTAAAAGTAACTGACATGTAGGAAAAAAACTAATGTCCATCCACAGGAAAATGGATAAAAAACTTCTGGTATAGTCATGTAATGGGATAACACTCATTAATAAAAATAATGAACTACCAATGGATGCAACATGAACGGATATCAAGAATATGTGTTGAACAAAAATAGGCAGATGCAAAATATATAAAGTCTAAGAGCATACTAAATTAATACATGGAGATAGACTTCAGAAATGGCATTGCCGGACTTCCCTGGTGACACAGTGGTTAAGAATCTGCCTGTCAATGCAGGGGACATGGGTTCGAGCCCTGGTCCAGGAAGATCCCACATGCTGCAGAGCAACTAAGCCTGTGCATCACAACTACTGAGCCTGTGCTCTAGAGCCCGCGAGCCACAACTACTGAGCCCGCATGCCACAACCACTGAAGCCCATGCACCTAGAGGCTGTGCTCTGCAACAACAGAAGTCACCACAATGAGAAGCCCACACACCGCAATGAAGAGTAGCCCCCGCTCACCGCAACTAGAGAAAGCCCGTCCACAGCAACAAAGACCCAACGCAGCCAAAAATAAATAAATAAATAATAAATTTATAAAAAAGAAAAAAAAGAAGTGGAGTTGCCTATGGGAGTTGGGGGATGACTAGAAAGGGGTACAGGGAACTTTCTAGGGTGTGGAAATATTCTGTATTTTGATTAGGTTTTGGCTACATGGGTGTATATATTTCTTAAAATTCATTGACTTGTACATTTAACATTAAATCTATGCATTTCAATATAGGTAAATTTCCCTCAGTAAGATAATAATGTTTCAATAATGTTAAAAAATAACGAAAAGCTAAGATTGAAAACTCAGTAGCTAAACTGAACCATCAAAGAAAGTAGAATATCTAAAGTGACATTTACAAGTGTACTGAAGCAACAGAGTTTATTTCACGTCTTCAGAGTTTTGGAATACCACAAAACCTAATCTTTATATCAAGAAAAACAATCACACTTTTCCTTTTTTCATGTCCTAGTAATAACTGCTTTGGTTGCATTAATCAAGGATTTGGTCCTATATGTTAATTTTAAGTTATTAGGGATTATTGCCAATTTTGACTCATTCATATATCCAATTTAGAATGTTGCTATCATTTTACAGTAGAAAGTACTATGATTAGTACAAAGTAAGAAGTCCTTACACCATTAGGACTAATTTTCCATAACTCTATTATATCAGGAAAGAGTGACTGATTTTTATATGCATGTTTGAATGTAGATTTTCATGGTTGTAATGGCTAGTGGCAAAGTACACATTTTATAGATATTTTAAAGGAAGATTAAGCAAGATTTCACTGCTTAGATATGTCTGTAATGTTAAGAGCTTAAAAGTCAATGAAGTTTGAAGCTACATTATTTTTGCTTTCTTCCATAGTTACTTGGAACTAGTTAGAAAAGCATGTTAAAATTCACCTTACAGAAGATAAAGCCTTTCAACATTTATTATCACCCTTCCTTATCAATTGTTACTGTCATATTTTCTGAAATATAGACTAATGTTTGAAAACAGGATAAAAAACAATTCAAATGGATGATTTTTAAAAACAGCAACATAAATATTTCAATGTAACTATGCTTCAGTGTGCAATGTGACTGCTCTTTAATACATTTATTCACATTTCTAGGCAATGTATAATAATGAACATCTTAGAGAGTAGAAAAAAACCAAGCGTGCCTTGGCAAGTACTGAATTCTTATTCTGACCATTAAATGGTAAGCCTAAAAACTAAATTCGTATTTTTTTCAACAAATTTTGAAAATACATCTCTCAATAGCATGGATTTGAGGGCTGGGTTTCACATAAATTTTTAGAAGTGAAAAGAAGCAGTTGAAACATTCCAGTTCTTTGCTGTTTGAAATTTTCAGTAAACTTTATTTGTTCTTCAAAAGCTAAACGTATTATTCCCATTGAAGTATTAATAGTATAATTTAACTTCTGGAATAATTTAATTGGTTATACCATAACTTTTTCCCCCTACTTTATATAGAACACTGATACCAAAGATACATACGTAGAGAATGGACTTGAGGACACGGGGAGGGGGAAGGGTAACCTGGGACGAAGTGAAAGAGTAGCATGGACATATATACACTACCAAATGTAAAATAGATAGCTAGTGGGAAGCAGCCGCATAGCACAGGGAGATCAGCTCGGTGCTTTGTGACCACCTAGAGGGGTGGGATAGGGAGGGTGGGAGGGAGATGCAAGGGGAGGGGATATGGGGATATATGTATACGTATGGCTGATTCACTTTGTGATACAGCAGAAACTAACACAACATTGTGAAGCAATTATACTCCAATAAAGATGTTAAAAAAAAAAACCATGAAGGAATTGGAAAGCAAAAAAGTAAAGCAAAAAAGTAAGTGCATAGATATACCTTCTAAAAGCAGAGATTTCAGAAAAAAAAATAATGATAGTGAAATTGGAAGACTTAAGGAAAGCTATTTATGTTACTCTGAGGAATACAAATCAATAAAAGTTCACGGCTGAAAAGTTCTCATTGATTGGAACACACTGGTAGCACAGTAATTTCAAAACCCAATGTAGGGTTTGCCAACCACACCACATTTTCTGTTTGTATCTAATAAAATGTTATGACTTCAAAACAGCTATCTCTAGTATAAGCTTCTTGAATGACTTTTTTATTCTAACACGACTAAGCTGAAATCAGGACACTTGAAATATGGTTTCAAATAATCATAAAATCTTTTTATATTTCAAAGTTGACTTCATGAATGTTGTTGGGAAATATTCACCAGTTAGAAGCGTGGTAAAAAATAATACAACTGCTTGATTATATTTCTAGAAATTCCTTAAATTTCCCATGAATGCAGTTTTTTTGCAGAATACTACTTACTTATCCTCTGTTAATTCTTTAGCCATATCTAGCCCAATGGAAGTCAGTTAAGTCTCTTCATGCTGCAATGCCTGTGTAAAGTTTTTTAGTAGGTCTTAGTGTAAGAGCAGGGAATCACTTTTCTAAAAGGTGCTTTAATTTCTATGCTGCTTTAAAATACATTCCTTCTGTAAGTACTTTTTTTTCTTTTGGCTGTGTTGGGTCTTCGTTGCATGCGGGCTTTCTCTAGTTGTGGTGAGTGGGGACTACTCTTCGTTGCGGTGTGTGGGCTTCTCATTGTGGTGGCTTCTCTTGTTGCAGAGCATGGGCTCTAGGCACGTGGGCTCAGTAGTTGTGGCTTGTGAGCTCTAGAGTGCACGCTCAGTAGCTGTGGCACACGGGCTTAGTTGTTCCGCGGCATGTGGGATCTTCCCGGACCAGGGCTCGAACCCGTGTCCTCTGCATTGGCAGGTGGATTCTTAACCACTGTGCCACCAGGGAAGCCCCTGTAAACACTGTTGATCAATATATCTGCCAAATCAACTATAATACTTTAACTGAACAAAGGAATAAACCCTCTCCAAAAGGAAAAGTCTCATCTACAACAAGCCATGTATTCCAAGAGAAAGAGAAACACCGAAAGGAGGGCTTGAAGAATTAGAAACTGATTATCAAATTTTCTTGAATAAATTTGTAATGTTTCACAAATTAACAACTTAACATTATTTTTATGATTTTCAAAATATATTCCATTAATTTACCACTCAGTGCATTGCTCAGCCAACAGATTTATACTGCATTCACAACTTTGTACACAGAGGGAAACCTTTTTATGAAAAGTAACCTATATAGATAAATAATACTAATAAGCTACCACACTAGAATGTCAGCTACATGAGGGCAGTCTTCAGTTGCTTTTTCAGTGCTATTCTTCTGATGCCTAGAATAGTACCAGTCCTGGAGTAGACATTCTATCAATGGTTGTTAATGAGTGAATACATATGAAATGAGTTCTCCAAGCTCTACATCATTTCATAAATGCCTTTTAAATCCTATGGGGCACTGTCTGTGTCTCATGACTTAAGTGTTTAAACATATTGTTTCCCCACTTCATTCATCAGGTCTCAGCTCAAATGTCACTTTCCTGATGGCTGAAGCCTGGATTAGATGCCCCTATTATGTGCATCCATAGAAGCTTCCACATTCTCTATCATCATATTTATTTATAAGTTCATTTATGTATATCCTCCAAAAGACTGAGCTCCAAAAGGGCAGGTAGGTATTTAGCTTATATTCCCTGGACTCAATAAATATTTCTTTAATATATAAAAAAGAATTATTAATCATTACATGAAATCATAAATCATTAATAAGGACAGAACCTAAAAGGCAAATAAATACCAGAAGACACACAAAAACAGAAAACACAAGTTTATTCTAGGGTAGATCTATGGTGGAAACCCAGCTAAAATACAACAGTCAGATTTTTCTATAGAGCTGGAGATATATCTGACAAATGGAACTTGAATAGTCCAAAAGGAAAAGCGTTGGCATTCTTACGAGGTTAGACTTAAAAAAAAACAAAAAACTTAGAACAAAAGGGAAGAGGATCAAATTCTATAAAATAAAGATGACAACATTTGAAACTCTTCACCAAAATATGAAATACTGTAAGGCAGGGACAACCCTAAAGTTTAAAATCTAGTATGATAGGGAGAACCAGGCTTCTTTTTAACTAATATGGGCAACATGTCATTCATTACATTTAGATGTTGCAGAGGGCACCATTAAATCCCCTACAGTAAGCTTATCAACCTTGGCACGCTTGACATTTTGAGCTGGAAAATTCTTTGTTATGACAACCAAAAATTGCTCCAGACATTGAAGACTGACACCTGAGGGGCAAAAATTGCCCCTGGTTGTTCTGTAGTATTAAGGTAGATTTAATTAAAAGCATAGAAGATAAAGTGATGGATTTGTAGTCAATTTGATGATATTTATATTGCACTGCTAAACTTTGAATATGATATGTCTACAAAATATCTGCATTGTAACTTCAAACAAATATTGACCTGAAACCCCTCTGTTGCAAGATAGAAAATCCAGCAATAACAATATATAGTTAAGCACTCAGTTTGGTATATAGGAAGAGAGAACAAAGAAATCTAAATACCTGACTCATCTTTGCCCCTACCCTGTTAGACCTTGAGCAATCCTCTTTAAATTTTGTCCCACACTATCCTCATCTTTAAACTGAAGGCATGAATGACTTGATGTTGTAGTCCCTTTCAGATCGAATATTCCATAATTATATGACATCATCTCATGCATATTTCAGAAGCAACTGAAAAAAAACAACCACTCCCTTCTTGATATATGCATCGTATGGCACCACAGCTGACATTAAACATAAAAGATTTTTATAGATTGTGTGATTTTTGGAGTTTTCCCTTCATCAATAGATATTAGTTGAAGATGACTGAAATTCTACTATTAGAAACTAATATTTTGTTCTTTGACTTAGGGCAATAATTTTCAAACTGTGCACTATAGATACTCAGGGGTATACGTTACAGGGCAGATAAGCAGATAAGCAGGTAATGCTCCAGACCCCCTCCAACAATCCAAACAGAATACAGAAGATTTCATCATTTTATTTATTGAAGTTCAGCAAGAAAACTGTTTGAACATAGGACTTGGCTAGATATGAAAATCACTGAAAGCTTTTATATATGTGTGTGTGTATGTATGCATATATATCTACACATACACACACACATATATGTGTTTTTGCAAGTGTCTGTAGGGCTATTAAACCATGTGTGGTACACTGACAATGAATTGCAAATTTCACTCACTCTCCTTTTCAAAGTAGTCTTGTCAGGGGAGATGGTGCTTCTGTAGAGAGCATTGTCTGGGATAAACAAGCTTGGAAAGTCAGACACACAAACACTGGTAATTCTGAGTGTAGGAATATATGTCATGTCATCCTCCTAAAGGGGCAGGTGGCAGTGTGTTGAGAGTTGCGTGGTTTTGAAACAGGCATGTATATGATATGAAGACCCAATAGGAGCAACGCATGCATTATCACACCGAGGAAAGATCTATAGGTTTGTAACACATGGGTGGAAGGGAGAGATTTTAGAATTGCAGAGCTAGCAGGAAAAGCTAAGAGGAGTTTACCACTTTCTTTTAATAAACCAAGAGCTAATTTTTACACAGCATCTCTAAAAATTGTATCACATTTAAGCATTACTGGATTCAAAATAATAAAATATCCATAGCCAATGTGATTAAGCCTTGAAGATAATCATACTGCATAAAAAACATCTTTTAAGAAATACCTGGATTTTTTTAAAGCTACTCGTTATACAAGGCTACTGGCATAATATCTTGTAAATTATTTGCATAGCAATTCACTTTCAAATACACAGGACTTTTAATGGATCAAACTCTGGAAATCTCTGTAGAAGACACATATTGGAAATCTTGACCACCACGGTTTAAGAGATTAGTTCAAATACTGAATTTCTCTAATCTAGTTATCAACATATACCTCATTTATGAAACAAGTTCGACTACTCCCAAACACCCTCCTTTCCACCTTTGTCACTGGCTCCAACTACTACTGTTACTACTACTCTAGAAGGCTATTTCTATACCTAAATATAAAAAGTATTTTGCTCAACTAGAATGATGTTCTCCAAAATAATGGAAAGAGTATAGCACCCAAGAATGTATTTTCTATTACAAGTCTACAAAGAATAACTATTTTATTGAACAATCAGACATATTGGTCATTAAAGGGCATTTATTTTGAAAATGAGATAAAATTTCTTGCCAACATATGTCTTTATTTAAAAAATAATCTCAGAGATAATTAAACCAGGAGATGTAATTCCAATTATACTATCAACAAGATTAGGAGAATTTTTTTAAATTGTACCATTAGTTCTAAATACTCCCTTATCTCCTTCCTTTTATAAGATATATTTTAACCAGGGAAAATATTTCTCATTATTCTTTTGATGTTACTAACTTTTTCTTCACTTTGAAATTTGGAACCAAAGCAGAAGTATTACACCAAATCTTACAGAAAACAATTATTTTCCCCTCTGAATAATAAACCAGAATCATAATTCACAACAGCTGAAAGAAAGGAGACCATGTCTAACTGTACATAGTTTCTCTTTGAATAGAGCATTTTTTTCCTCATTGATCTATGACACAGTTACCATAAAGGCAATAATCTGTTCTAATCTAAGTGTGTATGTATATGTACAAACATAATAACTGTCATGCAGAAACCTATTTAACTGCCACCAGAAATGAAGTCTGTTTTAAAAGTTGCTACTCACAGTAATTGTATTTCTAATTGTCAATCATACTTTCATACCTATTTCAACTGCACAAAATTATAATGAAGCATATATTGTTTCATTGAACTTAGTCTCCAATGATTTCTCTAATTTAGGGAGAAATATACATTTTTTCCATTAATATTATCCATTTTCTCAAAAGCCTCTTTGATTCCCACAAACACTGAGAAACTTTCTCTCATTCTAGGGTACTTCCAAACCTTTCTTTAGAGCACTGAGATAAGATTGGCCAATTTGATAAAAGGAAACAGGAGAGTGCTTGCAGGAGAAAAAACAGTTGACCACACTTGCAGAGGCATCCAAGTGTTTAGAATTACGCTTAGCTCTCTCCATTCTGTCTTCAGTAAAGAGCCATTCAAAAGTCAAAAAAACCCACAAAACAGTCAATGGATGGGAAGCCTAAGCACGCAGGTGCTTCAGTCTGAGAATCTGCCCTCCACTCTGTGAATTTTCACTTCACAAAAGATACAAATGTCCTAAAGCTGCTTCACTTACTCCAAAAGTTACTACTTAAACATCACATTCAGTTTACACGTTTACTTCTATTCCAAGGAAGTACTAATTTACTAAACCCATGACTAATAAAAGAGTGAAACTTTCAAAAAAACCCTAAAACCTGAAATTGTTACCCTAGGTGAACTTAGCATTTAGTGCATTACAAATATGGTCAATAGGTGTTGTTTTTTCCTTCAAGATAAAACATGAAACTTGTGTTTATAAGTTAATTTGCGAGGTTGTGAAATGAATCTAATGATATTAGGATTTTGTTTGCTTACATGATTTAGTAAGTTGCATGTGCATGTCAGGGAAAGGCTAGGTAATGTTTAAAATTTCTCACAACCACACATATACTTTTCATGGAATGTACGGGGAGCCCCAAAAATCCTTCTGTGTAGAAGGAAGAAACAGTTTCCCACATGCCCATTCAATTGTGCATAGATTTAACTGTCCACTGTGTCTCTTTCAGCCAAGAGGGAAAGATAATGGGGACTGAAATGAATGACAATGATTAATGCTCCAGTTAAAGTGTTATTAACCATGGTCTAATTTAGCCATGATCTAACAAACTGCTATGGGGTATGTACTACTGTCTCCACTTTACTGATGAAAAAACAGAAGCTTAGTGAATTTAAATATTCTTTGCAAATCATGCATCTTATAAGTGAAAAATCTTGAATTTTAACCAAGTTTTATTTCTTAAGGGAGAATAACAATATCCCCTTACAGGGTTGTTATAAGATTAAGTTAGAAAATATAGGAAAAGCACTCAAACAGGTTAATAATATTTATTATTTTTATTAATAGTCTATTTAGTCTATTTTTATCAATAGTCTATTGATGGAATAGTTCCTTTCTTCATAAAACCCTGCAGGTAGAACAGAATTGCAGGAGAAAAGCAAAGGACTTTTGCTTGTGCCTTCCTGGTTGAGGCAAAATTGAATTCATGCATTAAGATTAAATGACTTAAAAAAGCAAACTCTTGCCAATTTTTGCAGTTTAGAAATATCTAAGAATTCTGTGTTGAGATGTGACACGAGAACCCAATAAATAAACTTCACTGATTTAAAACAAAGAAACACACTTTAAAAAATTCTCAAAGGTCAAACATTAAAGACATTAATTATTGTTTCATAAAAATAGAATCCATGAGTTTATTACTAGCATTCTTTTGTGTGGATGATCACTGTATACTAAATATCAGAGCCATCCTAAAATAACAGCCTTGTATCACGTTTGGCTTTATGAATAAATCCTATGTTCTCCATCCTTCTCAGAGATGAACTACTGCACCCTTTTAGTTTTCAGTGGTAGAGGCAAGGGCTTCAAGAAGAGTATCCTTAACTTTTTTCTCACTAAGGTTAATTTGAAAGTTCCCACAGTAATCAAAGGTTATTCCAAAGCAGAGTTGATTGCTACATTTTCAGGACTCTTGCAAGCCACTTGGGGTCATCATTGGTAGTTTGAAATTGGCTGTGGTGAGAATATTTACACCTTTATACTACGGAAATTGACAAACACTACAAATCAGGGGTTTTTAATTTTCTCCAGAGAGACAGTTAAAAATTTACTGGCACACTGCAGTTCTAAGCCTACCCTTTCTATTAAGACAAAAGGAAACAAATAACAATCACAACAAAAATTTTTATGTTATCATATTACCATATTACTCTATTGAAAAGTTAACAGTCTATTAAAGGAACCTTGACTTTCCAAAGCTAAACACTTCATGCCATCTTTGGTTACAATTCATTTTTACCCTGATAGGAGCCATATTTCTTTCTCCGTTTTACTCTTGGTCTCTCAAAAATTACCAGATCTTCTTAAACCTAAAAAACATTGGCCCTGTAATATCCCTTTTAGCCACTGTGTCCCCTTAGTCTCATTCCTTAGATTACTGCAGTCTAGTATCTGCAACCACAACTCAAATGAGACCGCTTTCTTAAAGACTGTGGAAGACATTGTGTGCACCACACCAAATCCCACTGACCAGGCCAGAGTCCTCCCCTAGATGCTGGGCTGCTGGCTGCTGAGGGTCATTAAGACACCTTTCTCGGGTTAATGCCCTTGGCCGAAGGAAACCTCCTGCCTGGAGTTTCATACTTGCAATCACTAGCCCATACCAATGACTGATTGATGTAGGTCTATAAAGGCCCAGGCCATTCTTCTCAAGACTCTGGTGCAACCCCTACTCTAGAGCTCCCCATGGAATCATGCTGAAGCTAGTCTCCATGCCAGCTTAGCTTGTTTCCTTCCCGTATCATGATTCCCTGATAACTTCAGAAGTTTCCTCGGAAAGCAATCCCTCAATAAATCACTCGCACTAGAATCTCAGCTTCCAGGGAACCCAGTCTTAAAAATCACTGATGATCTGCTTCCCAAATCCAGCATCCTTTTCTCTCTCTCTCTTTTTTCTTAAAGGACATCAATTTATCATATCTTTAAAAAAAAAAATTCATTCATTCTGCCTGCGCCGGGTCTTAGTTGTGGCATGTGGGATCTTTGTTGCGGCATGCGGACTTCTTAGTGGCAGCATGCAAACTCTTAGTTGCGGCATGCATGCAGGATCTGGTTCCCCGATCAGGGATCGAACCTGGGCCCTACGCATTGGGAGCACAGAGTCTTACCCACTGGACCACCAGAGAAGTGCCCAGCATCCTCTTCTCAATCTTCATCCTTCTAAGACTCTATGTAACTTCTAAAATTGTTGATTGCCACTACCCTTCTTGAAATTGTATTTTTTCCGAAGTAATTAAAATAAGACTATTTCATGGTTTTCACTATATTCTTTCTCACTGTGTTTTGTTAAAGCCTACATTCCCTTCTCTTATACTTTACTTCTTATCCTGGTAAAATCTACCATGAAGCTTCAATATTAGATAGATATAAAACTCCCATTATATATTAATATATATATATTAATGTATATTAATTTCCCATGCCTAAAAGAGTACCCCTCCACAAAAAAAGTGTCTGTGTCCCTTATCTATGGAAGGCATCACTCTCCCTGAAGCCACCAAAGCTTGAAATCGTGAGTTCATTCATCTTTAATCCTTTATCTTCTCCCTTACTTCTCATACCAGTCCGTCACCAAGTCATGGCAATAGGAAATGCATTTTATTTTTTGCAGATGTTTTCTCCTTTTTATTAACATCGCATCTGAAAAGTTTATCTTTCACCAAAAATTCTTTCAGATACAACCAAATGTATCTCCCTTCCCTCAATATGCTGGGCCAGCCACATGTGCTTCATATAGCCGCTAGCATTGTTTTTCTAAAAATGTGTTATGACTCTATCATTTCCCTATTTAAGAACTTTGCAGATCTCCACGTTTTTTTATAAGAAATTTAAAATTGTTTTTATCCCATTTTCTGCCAACTTTCCTCAGAAAACCCATGGTCTACCAATACCAGTCAATTTGCCACTCCAAAAATACATCACACATTTGCATATTTCAGTGGCTGTGTTCATGTTTCTCTCTCTTCCTGTAATGCCCCTGCCCCTTCACACACTAGCTCATGTGACTCCTTATATGGCTAAATTCCAATGACTCACCTTTAATGCAGTACTTCAACCAATGCATTTTCCCTCCCTCCTTCATGAGCCCAAAAATGTATATAAATACATTTTTATATATTTATTATTAAGGTTAGATATTTTGGCATATTTATAGCTTTATGTATATATTTTTTCTTCCTAGAAGGCTGACTATAAATACTCAGAAACATGAAGATCATTAATCATCACTTTTTATGTCTATTCTGGTGTGTAGCGTAGGGCATTACACAAAATAGTAGGTCAGTAAATGTTGGAACTCATTTCTAAAATTATGAACTACACAATAAATCAACAATCATGGCTTCAGCAGATTTGTTTTCTATTCAAATAAAATCTTTAAAATATAATAAGAAAAAAGAGATAATAAACTTCCAAAATAAAAGACACTGAAATACTGTCAAGTTAACACAGCTAATACTAGAAAAGCATTAGTTGACACATGTGATGCAATTCAAGTTATTTGTTATCAATCTATTTTCATGTTAAGGTCTCAGGAGGAGTCCATTAAAGATAATTCAAATTTTAAAGCTCATATCCAACATTTTAAATACTACCTCTGCTCAGATTTTTGAAAATCTTGAGCAACATGCATAAAATTAAAATATAGGCTGTCACTGAGAATATAAAATAAATATCATTCTTATGAGTCAAACTTGCCTCGTGAGTCTTCTTTAAAAAAACCAGCATTCCCTTTTGGCAGCAGTATAATTCAAATCACAGACATTTTAAATATTTAAGAAAAAACAAAATATATTTTTAAATGATAAACTTTTGAAACAAAATGTTTTTATTCTTCCATCCTTTATTTGTTTTATACCATCAACTAGATAAATGTTAAGTGAATTCCTTGCTTCAAAATATGTTCACATTCCTTTGCTCTAAACCCAAATATGTCTAAACTAGGAAAGAAACCCTTTTTGAATCTTAGAATGTAATTTTATTCTTTAAGGCTTAGAGATGCATGGTATGTACAAAAATCAAAGGAAGTCTCAAAATTCCTACAAGAAATAAGGTCATGTTTACACAGAGTGGAAGGATAGAATCAAAATTCAAATACTCCTTCAAAATGGTTGTTCTTTGCTAGCACAAACTGAAACTTTTATTGTACTAACAAGAGAATGAATCACTAAGTCCAGCTGACACTAAAATATCCCAAAAAGATCGTGTCTCTTGACAAATTTAAATAGAACTTCAGTCTGCACATGCATGGGCTCTAAAACGCGTTGATATAGTTTGCCAGTTGTACTTATGTTTGTTCTACTTGAGGTAACTCATTGACTTCCCTTCTTTCCTCCTTTCTTTCCTTCCTTAGGTTTTCTAAGCTACTCTAAATTACTAGCATAAATTCAAAGCCTAAGTTATTTCTGCAAAGAGTAAATACCATTAGCATTATGTATTGGCCACCTTCATAAAAGTGACTGCTTCTACAATGATAGCATTTCTCTCCATAATCTCTAAGTGCGGCAAAATAATTTCGATGATATACACAGCATTTAGCACATTATATTACTCTGAAAAACAGATGATTTTTTTAATGTAAAATGCTATCGAAGCATTCACTTAAACATAACCATTCAATTTTCTACCTTAAGCCCAAAAGCTCTCTTTGCTGGCATAGGTATTTTTCTTTATCTAGCAGGCCTGATGTTGCAGGCCCTTTTCTCACTCCATATTCTGTGAGACATGCTCAAAGTCTCTTCCCATTCAATTTATGACATGATTCATTGAATGCTACAGCCTACTTGAGAATTTTTTAATATTTTCCAGCCCTGCAGTAGAAATCCATTTTTCCGATAAGAAATGTAGTGATGACCCTGTCAGCTAAGTACCCTAATTCATCTGTCTATGTGAGAAAGCTCTTCCTCCAGGCTCCTTCTGAATTCATATATGGATTGTTCTGTATGGATTAGCATCTTCGGAGAGTAGCTTTCATTTTTCTTTACAAATTAAATATATATATATATATATATATATATATATATATTTTACAGTTCCAAAAGTAGTAGATAAAAATCAATTCAGAATATTATGATCACATTTTTCTGGTTCTTAGGGATTTACCTACAGTTATGAGATGAAAGAATTTACAAAATAGAGTATACTACCAGAGCATTAAAAATGAAGCAGATATCTCTGGACTCACGCTACACTATTAGCAGCAGAAATTTTTCTAAACAATGCAATATTTACTCTTAATTCACAAATATACTCCAAGTATTTAAAATTGATACTTGAATATTGGTGAACACTTAAAAGCACCTAAATATCCTTTTTAAAACCAGAAAAATAAGAATCTATAAATTATTATGTGACTAGCATTATAAGTTATCAAAATTAGGTAAAATTTCTCCAGCTAAATATATGGGATTGTTTGAATATAAAATACACTGTAAGTATGAAATCACACGGTCAAATGTGATTAACTCTCAAGGGAGAAGGACACACAAGGGCAGTTTTGCTCGACATCCCACGGGTTGTTTGTGTAATCTATTGGTCTATTTTATTCTCAGAGGGTTTTATGAAAGGGTGTTCTGACCCAGTGCAAGCTTCATTATATCCTGAAGCCCTTAATACAGTGTTCTCAGGATTTATAACCTGCAGTGGACATTGACAGCTGCACCTTCCCTAACCTGGTTTAGCTAGCCTATTCCATCACCTGCACACACTTCCATTCATTCAATCTTATTGAGTATCTCCTACGTGTGATGCATTGAGCTAGATGTCAAGTAATACAAATGGTTGCTAAATAAAAAGATGAGTAAGACAAAGTCTCTAATCTCAAAACTCTTAAAATCTAGCAAAGGAGACAGTGATGTGTAACTATAGTGATAATATAAAATATAGTACCTAATTGATAAAAGTGGGAAATATGTATTTTTTTAATTTGGGAAACTCTTCAAGAAAGAGTTGCCATTAAGCTGAATCTTGTCAGTTGAATATGATTTTTGCAGGCAGAGATGTGGGAAATGAATTCTAATTCAATAAAATGGCTTGACTTATTACAGAAATAAATGTTATGCGTATGGCAGATCTCAGGAACCATGAATAATTCACTATCGCTAGCACATAAGGAAAGAAGAATTCTAGAAGGAGAGAAATTATAAAAAGCAAATTCCAGACCATGATAGAGGGCCTTAGTTACTATCACCTCTACATTAGATTTTGTTCATTGTCATTGAGTTGTGTGTGAACTTTGTTTCAGCAAATTCTGAGACCTTCCTGATGATACTAAATATGTACTATCTCAAAGGAAATCACAGCCATCCTTTTATGATGATTGATAATTATCTTACTCTCTCATAACACATCATAACAAGCAGGGTTAATAAACTGACAGAACTTTTCAGTATCCAGGGCAACAAAACATAGACAGTTTTGGTACAGATTTCAAAACTACGGGGTGAAAAAATTATGTATTCAAACATTTCTGAAGCTCTTATTTCAGCCCAGACCAGCACAGTAGGCTCATGTGTATGAATTAGTTTCTAAAGAGAAAAACTGAACTATCTTCCCAAAGCACTGAGTGAAGGATGAAGGATTGTCTGAACCAAATAATTTTCTCCAGAGTCAAGAGACTCTTGAAAAAAAATTAGCTTGATGATATTTAAGAAATTTCTATTAACTTTCAATCATACATACACAAAAAAGGGAGTAATATCCCCATATTTCCACACCCCTACAAAAGACAGCAGTAATGCTCAATGCTGATGTAGATGCAAAGGAATGAGGAATGAATTGCCGGTGGGAGTAAAAATTGCTAGAACCCTTTGGAAAATAATGTATTAAAATATCAAAAGTCCAAGCGATGCAAATGTAAATATAAAAATCTGAGCAATCCCTATAGAAATTCTAGTATATGTACACAAAGTTGTATGCTGTTATTCACTGCACATTGTAGGGGCAAAAAAAAAAACTTTCAGAAGTATTCATTTAGAGGGAAATAACTGAATCAATTTGGCTAAAGCATATTCTCAAATACTACGCAATTACTAAAAAAAAAAACCTAGTGGAATATTTACACATCAGCTAATGAAAGGACTACAACATTATGATGAGAGAGAAAAATTAGAGTTGAATGTGGGTAGTAAGTATATAGAATAATCATGTCTTTGTAAATATTATCACTAACAAAAACCTTGTTATGAGTATATATGTATGTAGGAGCATGAAAGCATGGTAGTTACATTTCTTGCTATTAGCATGACTGCTATTGAGATACATTTTTTAAAATTAAGAGAATGAAACACATAATTCTAAAAGACACATGTACCCCAATGTTCACTGCAGCACTATTTACAATAGCCAGGGAACGGAAACAACCTAAATGTCCATGAACAGAAGAATGGATATAGAAGATGTGATACACATATACAGTGGAAAATTACTCAGCCAAAAAAGGAATGAAATTGGGTCATCTGTAGAGACGTGGATAGACCTAGAGACTGTCATACAGAGTGAAGTAAGTCAGAAAGAGAAAAACAAATATCATATAGTAACACATATATGTGGAATCTGAAAAAATTGGTATAGACGATCTTATTTAGAAAGCAGAAATAGACACACAGACATAGAAAACAAACATATGAATACCAAAGGGGGAAAGGCGGGGGATGGGATGAATTGGGAGATGGGGATTGACATAAATACACTTTTTTTGTTTATAAATTTATTTTTTTGATTTATTTATTTTTGCTGCGTTGGGTCTTTGCTGCTGCACACAGGCTTTCTCTAGGTGCAGCGAGTGGGGGCTACTCTTTGTTGCAGCGTGCATGCTTCTCACTGCGGTGGCTTCTCGTTGCAGAGCACGGGCTCTAGGCACGTGGGCTCTAGAGCGCAGGCTCAGTAGTTGTGACGCAAGGGCTTAGCTGCTCCTCGGCAAGTGGGATCTTCCCGGACCAGGGATTGAACCCCTGTCCCCTGCGTTGGCAGGCGGATTCTTAACCACTGCACCACCAGGGCAGTCCTATACACTACTGATATAAAATAGATAACTAATGAGAACCTACTGTACAGCACAGGGAACTCTACTCAGTGCTCTGTGGTGACCTAAATGGGAAGGAAATCCAAAAAAGAGGGGATATATGTATATGTGCAGCTGATTCACTTTGCTGTGCAGTAGAAACTAACACAACATTGTAAAGCAACTTTACTCCAATAAAAATTAAAAAAAAAAAAAGAGAGAGGATGAATCACATACCAGCATTGCACCCCGAGCTTCAAATCTACTCAATAATAGGACACATGTGGAAAGAGCCTGACAGAAAATTTTACAATTCTCCTCAAGCTTCTTGACTCACTACCACTCACACTGATGACCATGTCTCCCAATTTACACAGAAAATAAAGGGCCCCTGACTAGGAAATTCTTCATCTTTCTACCCACCAACGTACAAAATTGTCCATATTTATTCCCAGTCTATTCCTCCACCCCAGTGGAACGACAGTCTCCCCCCCACGCAAAGCTAATGCCTACTTCTGTGCTCCCTGGATTCTTCTCCCACTCTATCTCTGACTGATTTTAACATTTATACCTCCATGCAAACCTTCCCTATCTGTGAACATGCATAAGTCTCTCTTTTCTTAAAAACAAGACAAAAAGCCCACAACCTCCTTTGATCTAATGCCCCCCTCCTGGCATGTTATTAAAATTATTTAATAATCATACAGCATCTCTCGTACAAAAGTTTGAGTCAGGGCCTGTGGTTCCCATTGAACTAAGAGCTCCTCTTAGTTTCTGGATCTTGGGATGGTCATTGAGCTCCTGTGCAGTGTCCACGACAGCTGGGATGGCCGAGGGCATTAAGAAAGCTTGGGCAGTGGCTATCCACCACATTTTCTGTTGTTATTAATTGCCAAATTTTGAAAGTCAAAGTTTCAAAATCTGTCAAAATTTTGACAACGAAGAAGGCATTCCATTGTATATTAGCTGACTCTAACCTATTTACCATCCCATTTCTTATCTTTCACAGCACAATTCTTGAAATAAAAGTCCACCAGACTATAATTACAATGATTCGTTAAACTGCTATTTATCACCAGTACATGCCTAGTAGAAGAGACAAAATCTTGAACACTGACTATGCCAAATGCTGGTGAGGATGTGAAGCAAGAAGAACTCTCAGACACTCCTGGTGAGAATGCGAAATGGTTCAGCCCCTTTGGAAGACAGCTTGGCTTTTCTTACAAACTAAACATACTCTTACCATTTTGTCTAGTAATCACACCCCTTGGAACTTCCCCTCAAAAGCTGAAAACTAACGTCCACACAAAAGCTGCACAAGGATGCTCACAGCAGCTTTATTCATAATCTCCAAAACTTGGAAGCAACCAAGATATCCTTCAGTAGATGAACTGATAAACTACGGCACATACAGGCAATGGAATATATTCAGTGCTGAAAAGAAATGAGCGATCTAACCACGAAAATACATGAAGGAAACTTAAATGTATGTCTCTAGGAAGCCAGCCTGAAGAGGTTACATACACTGTGAGACCAACTATGTGACATTCTGGAAAAGGTAAAACCATGGACAGTAAAAAGATCACTGTTTGCTTATTTACAAAACAAAAACAGACCCACAGATTTACAAAACAAACTTGTGTTTACCAAAGGGGAATGGTGGGAGGGGGGAGGGATAAATTGGGAGTTTGGGATTGACATATACACATTAGTATATTTAAAATAGATAACCAACAAGGACCTACTGTATAGCACAGGGAACTCTCAATATTCTGCAACAACCTAAATGGGAATAGAATTTGTAAAAGAATAGATACATGTATATGTATAACTGAATCACTTTGCTGTACACCTGAAACTAACACAACATTGTTAATCAACTATACTCCAATATAAAATAAAACAGCAAATAAATAAAATTAAACTTAAACAAAAGAAACTTCCAAACCTGGAAAAAGAAAAAAAATAGATCATTGGTTGTCAGAAGGTATGTTCGGGGAGGGATGAATAGATGGATTTGTAGGGCAGTGAAACTACTCTGAATGATACTGTACAGATGGATTGATGTCATTATAGAGATTCAAACCCATAAAATGTACAACACCACGTGTGACCCCTATGGTAAACTATAGACGTTGTGTGATTATGATGTGTAGGTGTAGGTTCATCAGTTGTAGCAAAGGTACCCCTGTGGTGGAGTGTTGGGGGATGCTGATAATGAGGGAAGCTCTGCATATGGATAGGGGCAGAAGGGAAATCTCTGTACACCCCTCTTAATTTTGCTGTGAAACTAAAACTATTAAAAAAAATTTTTTTTAACTCCGTATTCCTATTTATCCCTCAGTTCAGGTCTATCCAATTTAATCCACAGATTAGCACCGAAACGTTTCTCGTTGGCGATATCCACTGAATCTTCTAATTGCCCAAACTACCCTCTTGAATACATCTGAAGATAGGCCTCTCTGCTCCCTTTGTCACTTCACTGCTGAATGTGTCCTCTCTTAATTTCAGTACATTATTCTCTCCAGGTTCATCTACTATATCTCCTGCTGCTCTGCTTTGGTGATTCAAAGGTCATATCTTTGGCTTTCTGGATTTCGATTCTAAACACTCTCCCCGGGTGACCTCATCCATGTCGTTTTCTCACCTCTCACTGTGACATCCAAATTCATAGCTTTGTCTCTCATTTCTCTCTAGAGAATCTGATTCGTAATCCCTGACTCCCTGCTCATCTTATTAGAGCCAGCCTCCACTCTGCAGTGAAGGTGATTCTACTTTAGAGTGTGATGAGTATGGCATAATAATGGCCTAACTACACAAAAGTTATGAATATGGAACACTGTTTAACAGAGTCAGACAGGTGCAAATGTTAAATGGCAGAAGAAATTATACAAAGTTACCAAAACACAACTCAATGCCGTGTTCCACAGCTAAGGAAAGCAAGAAAGTCCACACAGTTTGCTGGCTCCAGTCTCTATGGGATCACTGACTGGAGATTTTGTTTCTTTCTTTCCTTTTTTGTTAATTTAATGTTTCCCCTGCGGTCTAAAAGGCTAATGAAGCTTCAAAAGTTCCCACCAAGGTCCCACACTGTAACTTATGCAGAAGAAACTGGGTCATTAAACTAAAGGTCTCTGGATGAGTATCTTCTTTAACAAGCATAAAGGTGATCTTGACCTGTACTGTTATTCAGGGAATAACTTTCCTGATTCCCAAAAATAGAACCATAATTGAGTCTCACACATGAAAGGCAATCAGATCAGGAAGTTTTTGGTTAATTTTGCTTTCCTGTAGAATGGGATCTTGACAAAAATCTTCTTTTAAAATAGGGGGTTCTAATAAATAGTTGTTTAGACAGTCATTTTATTTCTCAGAAATTCATGACAGATACAAACAATTATGGACATTTTAAGTTTGCCTAAGGAGTAAGAGAAATACATATATTTTATTTCAAATGTCAAATTATCAATATACCATAGTTTTAATTCCAGATGTAATTATTTTTAAAAACCCTTCAATTATTAAAAACTGCCAAACTATTCAAGTTGGCAATATATTTGCAAAATTATGCCAAGAAGTCAAACAATCTAACTACTAAAGAAGCAGATTTCTCTTCTATTTGGGCATAATAAAAGTATTTTAAGTAGCAAATAAAATGGTTGGAATACAAATATTTTGTCCCAGTCAGTTAAAATCTACCACCTGGCATAAACCTAAGGAGTCTACAGTGTGAATATAAATACAGTGGCAAATATAAACACAAAGTCTTTTCTTTAAAACATAAAATAAACCTCAAGATACATTAAGTGATATTTAAAAGTGCAATAAAATTTGCCTTAAGATTAAACTAGCACTGATGTTACAAATTCATGATAAAAGAGCACCCGTGCTTTTATAAATACATTTCTTATATCAAAAAGAAATAATCGAGACCTTCAAGATGGCGGAGGACTAAGACATGGAGATCACCTTCCTCCCCACAAATACATCAGAAATACATCTACATGTGGAGCAACCCCTACAGAACACCCACTGAACGCTGGCAGAAGACCTCAGACCTCCCAAAAGGCAAGAAACCCGCCACGTACCTGGGTAGGGCAAAAGAAATAAGAAAAAAACAGAGACAAAAGAATAGGGACGGTACCTGCACCAATGGGAGGGAGCTGTGAAGGAGGAAAGGCTCCCACACGCTAGGAAGCCCCTTCGTGGGCGGAGACTGCGGGTGGCGGAGCGGGGAAGCTTCGGAGCCGCAGAGGAGAGCACAGCAACAGGGGTGCAGAGGGCAAAGCAGAGAGATTCCAGCACTGAGGATGGGTGCCTACCGGCACTCACCAGCCCGAGAGGCGTGTCTGCTCACTCGCTGGGGCGGGCGGGGCTGGAAGCTGAAGCTCGGGCTTCAGTCAGAGCGCCGGGAGAGGACTGGGGTTGGCGGCGTGAACACGGCCTGAAGGGGGTTAGTGTGCCACGGCTAGCGGGGAGGGAGTCCAGGGAAAAGTCTGGACCTGCCGAAGAGACAAGAGACTTTTTCTTGCCTCTTTGTTTCCTGGTGCGCGAGGAGAGGGGATTAAGAGCACCGCTTAAAGGAGCTCGAGAGATGGGCGCGAGCCATGGCTATCAGCGCGGACCCCAGAGATGAGCATGAGACGCGAAGGCTGCTGCTGCCGCCGCCAAGAAGCCTGTGTGCAAGCACAGGTCACTCTCCACACCTCCCCTCCCAGGAGCCTGTGCAGCCCACCACTGCCAGGGTCCCGGGATCCAGGGATAACTTACCCGGAAGAATGCACGGCGCGCCTCAGGCTGGTGCAAGGTCACGCCAGCCTCTGCCGCATCAGGCTCGCCCCGCACTCCGTACCCCTCCCTCCCCATGGCCTGTGAGTCAGAGCCCCCTAATCAGCCGCTGCTTTAACCCCGTTCTGTCTGAGCGAAGAACAGACGCCCTCAGGTGACCTACACGCAGAGGCGGGGCCAAATCCAAAGCTGAACCCCAGGAGCTGTGTGAACAAAGACGAGAAAGGGAAATCTCTGCCAGCAGCCTCAGGGGCAGTGGATTAAATCTCCACAATCAACTTGATGTACCCTGCATCTCTGGAATACCTGAATAAACAACGAATCATCCCAAAATTGAGGCAGTGGGAGCAACTGTAGACTTGGGGTTTCCTTTCTGCATCTGTTTCTGGTTTTATGTCTATTTTAGTTTAGTATTTAGAGTTTATTATCATTGATAGATTGGTTTATTGATTTGGATGCTATCTTCCTTTTTTATATATAGATTTTTTTTTCCATTTTCTCTTTTTGTGAGTGTGTATGTGTATGCCTCTTTGATTTTGTCTGTATAGCTTTGCTTTTACCATTGGTCCTAAGGTTCTGTCTGTCTATTATTTAATTTTTTTAGTATTGTTTTTAGCACTTGTTATCATTAGTGGATTTGTTTTTTGGTTTGGTTGCACTTTTCTTCTTTTTTCTTTTTTTTATTACTTTTAAATTTTTTTTAATTTTCAGTAGTTTTTTTTAGTTTTTATTTTAATAACTTTCTTTTCTTTCTTTCTTCCTTCCTTTCTCTCTTTCTTTCTCTCTCTCCCTTTCTTTCTCACTCTCCCTTCCTTCCTTCCTTCCTTCCTTCCTCTCTCTCTCTCTCCCTTCCTTCCTTCCTTTCTTTCTTTCTTTCTTCCTTCCTTCCTTTCTTCCTTTCTTTCTTTCTCCCTTTTCTTCTGAGCCGTGTGGCTGACAATGTCTTGGTGCTCTAGCCAGGTGTCAGGCCTGTACCCCTGAGGTAGGAGAGCCAAGTTGAGGACACTGATCCAGCAGAGACCTCCCAGCTCCATGTAATATCAAATGGCGAAAGCTCTCCCAGAGATCTCCATCTCAAAGCTAAGACCCAGCTCCACTCAACGACCAGCAAGCTATAGTGCTGGACACACTATGCCGAACAACTAGCAAGACAGGAACACAACCCCACCCATTAGCAGAGAGGCTGCCTAAAATCATAATAAGGTCACAGACACCCCAAAACACACCACCAGATGTGGTCCTGCCCACCAGAAAGACAAGATCCAGCCTCATCCACCAGAACATAGGCACCAGTCCCCTCCACCAGGAAGCCTACATAACCCACTATAGCAAGCTTAGCCACTGGGGGCAGACACCAAAAACAATGGGAACTACAAACCTGCAGGCTGCAAAAAGGAGACCCCGAACACAGTAAGTTAAGCAAAATGAGAAGACAGAGAAACACACAACAGATGAAGCAGAAAAGCAAAACCCCACCAGACTAAACAAATGAAGAGGAAATAGGCAGTCTACATGAAAAAGAATTCAGAGTAATGATAGTAAAGGTGATAAAAAAAACCTTGGAAACAGAAAGGAAAAAATACAAGAAACGTTTTACAAGGACCTAGAAGAAGTAAAGAGCAAACAAACAAGGATGAACAACACAATAAATGAAATTAAAAATTCTCTAGAAGGAATCAACAGTAGAATAACTGAGGCAGGAGAACGATAAGTGACCTAGAAGATAAAAGAGTGAAAATAACTACCTCAGAGCAGAATAAAGAAAAGAGAATGAAAAGAACAGAGGACAGTCTCAGAGACCTCTGGGACAACATGAAACACACCAACATTCGAATTATAGAGGTCCCAGAAGAAGAAGAGAAAAAGAAAGGGACTGAGAAAATATGTGAAGAGATTATCGTTGAAAACTATCCCAATGGGAAAACTATCCTATGGGAAAGGAAATAGTCAGTGAGGTCCAGGAAGCACAGAGAGTCCCGTACAGGATAAATCCAAGAAGAAACATGCTAAGACACATATTGAACAAACTATCAAAAATTAAATACAAAAAATATATATATATTAAAAGCAGCAACAGAAACAACAAATAACATATACAGGAATCCCCATAAGGTTAACAGCTGATCTTTCAGCAGAAACTCTGCAAGCCAGAAGGGACTGGCAGGTCATATTTAAAACGATGAAAGAGAAAATACCTACGACGAAGATTACTCTACCCAGGAAGGATCTCATTCAGATTTGATGGAGAAATTAAAACCTTTACGGACAAGCAAAAGCTGAGAGAGTTCAGCACCACCAAACCAGCTTTCCAACAAATGCTAAAGGAACTTCTCTAGGTAGGAAACACAAGAGAAGGAGAAGACCTACAATAACAAACCCAAAACAATTAAGAAAATGGTAATAGGAACACATATATCAATAACTACCTTACATGTAAATGGATTAAATGCTCCAGCCAAAAGACATAGACTGGCTGAATGGATACAAAAAGAAGACCCATATATATGCTGTCTACAAGAGACCCACTTCAAAACTAGGGACACATACAGACTGAAAGAGAGGGGATGGAATAAGATATTCCATACAAATGGAAATCAAAAGAAAGCTGGAGTAGCAATTCTCATATCAGACAAAATAGACTTTAAAATAAAGACTATTACAAGAGACAAAGAAGGACACTACATAATGATCAAGGGATCAATCCAAGAAGAAGATATAACAATTGTAAATAGTTATGCACACAAAAAAGGAGCACCTCAATACTTAAGGCAAATGCTAACAGCCAAAAAGGGGAAAATCGACAGTAACACAATCATAATAGGGAACTTTAACACCCCACTTTCACCAATGGACAGATCATCCAAAATGAAAATAAATAAGGAAACACAAGCTTTAAATGATACATTAAACAACATGGACTTAATTGATATTTATAGGACATTCCATCCAAAAACAACAGACTACATTTTCTTCTCAAGTCCTCAAGGAACAATCTCCAGGATCCATCATATCTTGGGTCAAAAAACAAGCCTTGGTAAATTTAAGACTATTGAAATGGTGTCAAGGAGCTTTTCTGACCACAACGCTGTGAGACTAGACATCAATTACAGGAAAATATCTGTAAAAAATACAAACACATGGAGGCTAAATAATACACTACTAAATAACTAAGAGATCACTGAAGAAATCAAAGAGGAAATCAAAAAATACCTAGAAACAAATGACAATGAAAACACGATGACCCAAAACCTATGGGATTCAGCAAAAGCAGTTCTAAGAGGGATGTTAATAGCAATACAACCGTACATCAAGAAACAAGAAACAACTCAAATCAACAACCTAAACTTACACTGAAAGCAATTAGAGAAAGAAGAAAAAAAAAAAACCCCAAAGTTAGCAGAAGGAAAGAAATCATAAAGATCAGATCAGAAATAAATGAAAAGGAAAGGAAGGAAACAATAGCAAAGATCAATAAAACTAAAAGCTGGTTCTTTGAGAAGATAAACAAAATTGATAAACCATTAGCCAGACTCATCAAGAAAAAAAGAGAGAAGACTCAAATCAACAGAATTAGAAATGAAAAAGCACAAGTTAAAACTGACACTGCAGAAATACAAAGAATCATGAGGGATTACTAGAAGCACCTATATGCCAATAAAATGGACAACCTGGAAGAAATGGACAAATTCGGAGAAAAGCACAACCTTCTAAGACTGAACCAGGAAGAAATAGAAAATATTAATAGACCAATCACAAGCACTGAAATTGAAACTGTGATTAAAAATCTTCCAACAGGGCTTCCCTGGTGGCACAGTGGCTGAGAGTCCGCCTGCCGATGCAGGGGACACAGGTTCGTGCCCCGGTCCAGGAAGATCCCACATGCCGCGGAGCAGCTGGGCCCGTTAGCCATGGCTGCTGAGCCTGTGCATCCGGAGCCTGTGCTCCACAACTGGAGAGGCCACAACAGTGAGAGGCCCGCATACTGCAAAAAAAAAAAAAAAAAAAAATCTTCCAACAAACAAAAGCCCAGGACCAGATGGTTTCACAGGTGAATTCTATCAAATATTTAAAGAAGAGTTGACACCTCTCCTTCTCAAACTCTTACAAAGTATAGCAGAGGGAGGAACACTCCCAAACTCATTCTACAAGGCCACCAACACCCTGATACCAAAACCAGACAAAGAGGTCACAGAGAAAGAAAACTACAGGCCAATATCACTGATGAACATAGATGCAAAAATCCTCAACAAAATACTAGCAAACGGAATCCAACAGCACATTAAAAGGATCATACAACATGATCAAGTGGGGTTTATCTCAGGAATGCAAGGATTCTTTAATATACACAAATCAATTAATGTGATACACCATGTTAACAAATTGAAGAAGAAAAACCATATGATCATTTCAATAGATGCAGAAAAAGCTTTTGACAAAATTCAACACCCATTTGTGATAAAAACCCTCAAGAGAGTAGGCATAGAGGGGACTTACCTCAACATAATAAAGTCCATATATGACAAACCCACAGCCAACATCGTTCTCAATGGTGAAAAACTGAAACCGTTTCCACTAAGATCAGGAACAAGACAAGTTGCCCACTCTCACCACTATTATTCAGCATCGTTTTGCAAGTTTTAGCCACAGCAATCAGAGAAGACAAAGAAATAAAAGGAGCCCCAATCAGAAAAGAAGAAGTAAAGCTGTTACTTTGCAGATGACATGATACTATACATAGAGAATCCTAAAGATGTTACCAGAAAACTACTAGAGCTAATCAGTGAATTTGGTAAAGTAACAGGATACAAAATTAATGCACAGAAATCTCTTGCATTCCTATACACTAATGATGAAAAA
Organism: Phocoena sinus; assembly: GCF_008692025.1. Classification (NCBI taxonomy): domain Eukaryota; kingdom Metazoa; phylum Chordata; class Mammalia; order Artiodactyla; family Phocoenidae; genus Phocoena; species Phocoena sinus. The sequence continues at coordinate 61,981,926 of NC_045780.1, read as the reverse complement.
TCTGAAAGAGAAATTAAGGAAACACTCCCATTTACCACTGCAAAAAAAACAATAAAATACCTGGGAATAAACCTACCTCAGGAGACAAAAGACCCACATGCAGAAAACTATAAGATACTGATGAAAGAAATTAAAGATGATACAAACAGATGAAGAGATATACCATGTTCTTGGATTGGAAGAATCAACATGGTGAAAATGACTATATTACCCAAAGCAATCTACAGATTCAGTGCAATCCCTATCAAACTACCACTGGCATTTTTCACAGAACTAGAACAAAAAACTTCACAATTTGTATGCAGACACAAAAGGCCCCGAATAGCCAAGCAATCTTGAGAAAGAAAAACAGAGCTGGTGGAATCAGGCTGTTAGACTTCAGACTATATTACAAAGCTACAAATCAAGACAGTATGGTACTGGCATAAAAACAGAAATATAGATCGATGGAATAAGATAGAAAGCCCAGAGATAAACCCACGCATGTATGGTCACCTAATCTTTGATAAAGCAGGCAAGAACATACAATGGAGAAAAGACAGCCTCTTCAGTAAGTGATGCTGGTAAAACTGGTCAGCTACATGTGAAAGAATGAAATTAGAACACTCCCTAACAACGTACACAAAAATAAACTCAAAATGGATTAAAGACCTAAATATATGGCCAAACACTATAAAACTGTTAGAGGAAAACACAGGCAGAACACTCTAGGACATAAATCACAGCAAGATCCTTTTTGACCCACCTCCTAGAGAAACAGAAACAAAAACAAAAATAAACAAATGGGACCTCATGAAACTTAAAAGCTTTTGCACAGCAAAGGAAACCATAAGCAAGACGAAAAGACAACTCTCAGAATGGGAGAAAATATTTGCAAGTGAAGCAACTGACAAAGGATTAATCTCCAAAATTTACAAGCAGCTCATGCAGCTCAATATCAAAAAAACACATAAGCAAGACGAAAAGACAGCTCTCAGAATGGGAGAAAATATTTGCAAATGAAGCAACTGACAAAGGATTAATCTCCAAAATTTACAAGCAGCTCATGCAGCTCAATATCAAAAAAACAAACAACCCAATGCAAAAATGGGCAGAAGACCTAAATAGATATTTCTCCAAAGAAGATATACAGATTGCCAACAAACACATGAAAGGATGCTCAACATCACTAATCATTAGAGAAATGCAAATCAAAACTACAATGAGGTATCACCTCACACCAGTCAGAATGGCCATCATCAAAAAATCTACAAACAGTAAATGCTGGAGAGGGTGTGGAGAAACGGGAACCCTCTTGCACTGTTGGTGGGAATGTAAATTGATACAGCCAGTATGGAGAACAGTATGGACGTTCGTTAAAAAACTAAAAATAGAACTACCATACAACCCAGCAATCCCACTACTGGGCATATACCCTGAGAAAACCATAATTCAAAAAGAGCCAATTACCACAATGTTCATTGCAGCTTTATTACAATAGCCAGGACATGGAAGCAACCTAAGTGTCCATTGACAGATGAATGGATAAAGAAGATGTGGCACATATATACAATGGAATAGTACTCAGCCATAAAGAGAAACGAAATAGAGTTATTTGTAGTGAGGTGGATGGACCTAGCGTCTGTCATACAGAGTGAAGTAAGTGAGAAAGAGAAAAACAAATACCATATGCTAACACATATATATGGAATCTAAAAAAAAAAAATGTTTCTGATGAACCTAGGGGCAGGACAGGAATAAAGACGCGGACATAGAGAATGGACTTGAGGACAAAGGGAGGGGGAAGTGGAAGCTGGGATGAAGTGAGAGAGTGGCATGGACATATATACACTACCAAATGTAAAATAGGTAGCTAGTGGGAAGCAGCTGTGTAGCACAGGGAGGTCAGCTCACTGCTTTGTGACCACCTAGAAAGGTGGGATAGGGAGGGTGGGAGGGAGATTCAAGAGAGAGGAGATATGGGGATATATGTATATATATATAGCTGATTCACTTTGTTGTACAGCGGAAACTAACAACATTGTAAAGCAATTATACTCCAATAAAGATGTTAAAAAAAAAGAAATAATCTATGAATCACTCAGCATAAGAAATTAACAGTAATATGAAGACATATATTTGGGGAGAATAACTTTGTATATATGGCCAGAAATAAATCTGCATTGGCACCAAATCAAAATGCATGCCTCTGTTTCTGAAACAGAGCATGAAAATGTACTGTACTGCAGATGAAGAAGAAGTTCATAAATTTAATGTAAACCATTAAGGAATGAAAACTAAAACATTTAAATGAAAAGTCATAGAGGTCAACTGTATAAAAAGTAATGATTGCTGGAGAAATAACTTCTTGGATGTTGATGGAGTAGTAAAAAGGTAATAATAACATCAGTCTCCTATATAATAATGTCACTATCTGTAATAACATCAGCCTCCCCTATTATAATATCAGTATTCAGTATTTCCAAATTACAACATTGAAAGAGTATTTACTCTTTTAAAAGACATAGCAATGCTTTTCTAATGAGCACATAGTAACATTCAATATTTAAGTACATTTTAAACTATTATTGTATTTTATATTGGTAGTATTACATATTTTATATATATATATATGTATGTATTATAGTATTTTCTTCCATCTGGCTTCCCCACCACCACTTCAAATGCATTTGTTTTAATCTTTAAGGAAACCACAAAGCAGTGAAACCACAGTAGGTTAAGACATTAGTAAATGGTGTCCTGGAGTAATTGTAGATCTAACACATTTATGCTCAAAGTCTCATTTCTCCTCTGCCATAAGAGATTTTAGCTAATTTCCTCCTTAACATTATTTGTGATTTTCTAAAGTGGCCAGTATATATATATTTTTCAAAATCGTGGGACTAATACTCAGGGTTCTCCAGAGAAACAGAACAAATAGGACATAAATGGTAATGGAGAAGTTTAGGTATGTGGTTTTATCTTTTAACTATTTCATTTGATATTATTTCAAATGCATAGAAAATTTGTCAAAACATACAAAGATTCTAGTATACTTTTTAAACAAGATTCACTAATTATTTACATTTAGCTCCACTTGGTTTTTCATTCTCATTCTGTCTCCCAGATACACACACTTTAGTGTGTATATTTCCTAAAAACAAGGAAATTCTAATTTAACCACAGAACAATGATCAGTATCAGGAAATCTGACATTAATATAATTCTATCCCAATGATTTTTTCAGACCTTGTCTTTGTCCCCAGTCCAGAATGGAATCCAGGGTCCTGCATTAAGTTGCCTTATCTCTTCAGCCCACTTTAATCTGGAAGCCAGTGTTTCTCAGCATTTCTTTACCATTCCTCCCCTTGAAATTTTTGAAGAGTACAGCCTCCTTCTTTGGCAGAATCCCCGTCAAGCTGAGTTTCACTGTTGTCTCATGATTAGAGTAAGTTTATGTCCTTATGGCAAGAACGCCACAGAAGTCATATGTGTCCTTCTAGGTATATCAGGATGCACATGCTGTCAGTTTATCCCAATGTTGATGATAATCACGCTGATGACTGGTTTGAAGTGTTGTACCCTGTATCTATCCAGTAAAATTCACATTTGCTTACTATGTCCTCAATAGTTTGACACTATGTCAATATGATGCTCTTTATCAAAAATTTACCCACTAATTTTAGCAAAATCTGATAATTCTTGACTGAAGTATTCCTCTGATAGCTATAACATGGTGATCTTCTAACCTCTTCATTAAGTCTGCATTTATTTGTTGATATTCTATCGCAAGGAAGAGTTATTCCTTCTTTCCCATTTATTTGTTCATTCATTCATTTATTCATTTACATCAGTTTGGACTCATGGATTCACATTTTATCAATATTAAATGGATTTGATCTTTTACTGCTCTTATTTGTTTCTGATACTCAAATTATACTAGATTTGTCCATTTGGAGACTCTTCAGTCTGGATTCTGGGTGCTGTTAACATGTCCCTATTATTGTTTGAGAAATTATTTACTTTCTAGACAAGATATTCTAGGCTTATCCTTAACTCTCCCGGTCCAGACTCTGGGACCCTCCATTTCTCTAAGGAACCCTGGTTACGTTGACTGGAGAATGATATTTAAAAACCAGGATTTGGGCAATAGATATAGCAGTTGATATTGATATGATGTTGCTTCTACACACTCTCAACAGAGCTAGAAAGTGTGTGTGTGTGTCTATCTCTGTGTCTATCTATCTAAATATCATATATGTATCTGTATATCTATCTATATTGAAAAGCCATGAATTAACATTTATAGTTCCAATTCCAATACAATAAACCAAGGTCATTTTAATATTTCCCTTTTCCACATTAGTAGTACAGTATGTAACAGCTGGGAACTAACTCCCATTATCCTCAATGTATTTTTCATTTGATCAAGCCTAAAATATGAGAAAATGTTTCCAAGATTGTGAACACATGGCACTACCAAAAAATAATCATACTAATTGTGTTCAGTATTTGTTTATAGTTACTGATCATGTGTGTATCGGAGTGGGGGAGTGTGGTTAGTGGTTACATACCGTGAAATGCAGAAATCTTAAAAGTACCATTCAGTGAGTTTTGGCAAACATAAACTCTCATAATCCATACTCCTATCAAGATACAGAACATAACCATCACCCCAGAAAGTTCACTTGCCCACTTTCCACCAAATACCAATGTTCTAGTTTTTTCACCATTGAATTATATTGCTATTTCAAACACTGTATGGCCTCATACAGTAGGTACTCCTGATCTTGTCTTATTTCACTCGGTGTAATATTTTTGAGATTCAGACATGTTGCATGTATCAGCAGTTTGTTCCTTTTTATTAGTGTATAGAGTTCATTGTATAACTACACCACAATTTGCTTATTCTTTTTGCTCTTGATGGATATATGTATTTTTCCACTTTTGGCAATTTTAAATAATGATGCTGTGAATATTTATGAACAAGTCTTATATGGAGATATATTTTCATTACTCTTGGGTAAATATGTAGGAGTATAATTGCCAAGTGAATGAGGAGGGGTATTTATAACTCTGTGAGAAAACGTCAAAACACAATCCAAAGTGATTATACCATTCTAAACGTCAATCAGAATGTATGAGTTAATCCACATACTCAGCAACAATTAGTTTGGTAAGTCTTTTTTCAGTTGAGTTATTCAAATGTGTGAAATAGTATCTCGTTATGGTTTTGATTTATATTTCCCTGATGACTAAGAATTTTGAGCAATTTTTATGTGTTAAATGACCATTCACATGTCTTCCTTTGTAATGTGCCTATTCAAATCTCTTACCCACTCTATTAGGTTGTCTTCTTCTACTATTAATTTGTAGGCCTTCCTTTTATAGTCTAGATAAAAGACCTTTGTCCAATATAGTTTTTTTTTTAAAAATTTATTTAGTTTTGGCCGCATTGGGTCTTCATTGTTGGGTGCGGGCTTTCTCTAGTTGCGGCGAGTGGGGGCTACTCTTTGTTGCGGAGCACAGGCTCTAGGAGCATGGGCTTCAGTAGTTGTGGAAACGCGGGCTCAGTAATTGTGGTATGCAGGCTTCAGTAGTTGTGGCTCGTGGGCTCTAGAGCACAGGCTCAGTAGTTGTGACGCACAATCTTAGTTTCTGTGCGGCATGTGGAATCCTCCTGGACCAGGGCTCAAACCCATGTTCCCTGCATTGGCAGGAGGCTTAACCACTGTGCCACCAGGGAAGTCCCCAATATAGTTTTTGCACATATTTATTCCAGTCTGTGACTTTGTGCTCATTTTATGTTACTTAATAAACATAACTTTAGATGAAACATAACTTTAGATGAAACTTTAGATGAAACTTAATAAACATTAACTTTAGATGAAATTTTAAAAATTTTACTAGCATTTTTAGCAAATAGCAAATTTTAATAACTTTTTTAAAAGTTTTAGCTATTGTTTTCTGTGCCCTAAGTCAAGTAGATATACTTCTGTATTCATTTAAAAGCTTTAAAGATTTTATGTTTATGTTTAAGTCTATGATCCACCCATGAATTGATTTTTGTGTATGGTGTGACACATACACACATGCACATAAAAATACACACTCAACTGAACATTTTATAAAACCATCTGCTGGCAATGCTTTTCTTTACCAATTGGATTGCTTTAGCAACTCTCTTGAACATTAATCGGCCTTACTCTCTTGTTTCAGTGATCTATTTGTCTAATTTAATGCCAGTTCCACACTGTCTGGAATACTGTAGCTTTAATTTAAATTTTGATGTCAGGTAGTGTAAGCCCTGCAATCATAAGCATCATTTTCAATATTTTTGGTTATTCTACGTCCTTTATATTATCATACAGATTTTTAAAATAATTTGTGTTTTGCATAAAACAGGCTACTGAGATTTTGATTGGTATTGCACAGAGTCCTGACATTAATTTCGGGGAGAACTGACATCTTAACAATACTGACTGTTAAAATCATTGACATGGTATTTTTCTCCAATTACTTAGATATATTTCACTGGTTATAGAATTCTTGTTACACAGGTACGATTTTTCTTAAAATACTTTTAAAATATCTTTTCAGGGCTTCCCTGGTGGCGCAGTGGTTGAGAGTCCGCCTGCCGATGCAGGGGACGCGGGTTCGTGCCCTGGTCCGGGAAGATCCCACATGCCGCGGAGCGGCTGGGCCCGTGAGCCATGGCCGCTGAGCCTGCGCGTCCGGAGCCTGTGCTCCGCAATGGGAGAGGCCACAACAGTGAGAGGCCCGCGTACGGCAAAAAAAAAAAAAAAAAAAAAACTTTTCATTGTCTTTCTCTTACATTCCTTCTGAAAAGTAGCTACTGTTACCCAGTATTTAATATATCTTTTTATCTAGTTGCTTTCATAATTTTTTATTCCTCTTTGGTTTTTGAACGTTTTACTCTGATACATTTAGATCATTGACGTTTCTTTATATCATGCTTTGAGTTAGCTGATCTACTTTGTTCTTGAAGTTGTTTGTTTTTCACCAAATTCAGAAATCCTTGTATATTATTTATTCAAATATATTTTCTACTCCATAATTTTTTCCTCTTCTCCTGCATCTCTAATTACATGTTTGGCAAACTGTGTCCTACATGTTTCTTGAGTTTGGGTTTTTTTTTTTTAAATCATTCTCTTTCCTTAAGTAAGGATAATTGCTATTGATGTAAATTCAAATTTACTTGCTCCTTCCAAGCTTTCTCCAATACTGTTAAAATCATCCCAGTAAATGTTTAATTTTAGATATTTTATTTTGAATTCTACAATTTCCTTTTGGTACTTTTGATACATAAGTAGATAGTTAAATAGATATTATTTCACATCTCTTCTCTCAATAGAAACATATTTTTCTTTAGGTCCTTGAAAATATTTAATATGGCTACTTCAAGTCCTTACCTGCTAATTGCAAAACATGTGCATCTCGAGTTTATGATTTCTTTAATACCACCTTTTTTTCCCACATCTTTATTGGAGTATAATTGCTTTACAATGGTGTGTTAATTTCTGCTTTATAATAAACTGAATCAGCTATACATATACATATATCCCCTCCCTCTTGCGTCTCCCTCCCACCCGCCCTATCCAACCCCTCTAGGTGGTCACAAAGCACCGAGCTGATCTCCCTGTGCTATGTGGCTGCTTCCCACTAGCTATATATTTTACACTTGGTAGTATATCTTTTACCTTGACTCTAGGTCCCATTTCTCATTTTTTCTTGGCATGTATGTTATTTTTTAAACTAAATTTTGTGGCTATATCATAAACTTAGATTCTGTTATTTTCCTCAAAAGAACATTTTTAGTTAGGGCTAGCAGTTAACGTAGCTGGACTGACTCCAAGCACTGTCCTCCCTTCTGGTGGACAGCAGCTAAGCTTAACTCAGTTCTTTCAGCTTTCCAGCTGTCTGTTGTGCTGGGATTTCTGGAGTCTCCCTCCCTCCCTCCCAGTTCAGGAATTAGCCAAAGACTTAAGAAGAGTTTATATGCGGATTTGATTTGAGGTTTCTTCCCTCCCTCCATGGTTCCCTCCCTTATTGGATTCCCCTCTAACTTTCAAGCCTCTCTTATAGACTCAAACTTCAACATCTGACTCTTCAAGCCAGTAAGATCGTGGCTTTTGGCTTGAGTTCTAGCCATCTGGTGTCACGTAGCTGGGAGTGCCCTCTGACAGAAAGCCTTATAAATATGAATCTCACCCAGCACAGTTCTCTTCCTTTAAGGGTCAAATCCCCACCAGCCTCTCAGCTCCCTTTTGATTATTTTCCTATGCCTGTTTTATATTTTCCCCAGAGTTTATAATTTGGAGTTCCAGCTTTGCTGCTATTCCTGGAATTGGAACCAAGTAGTTCCTTTTTTATTTCAGTCATCATAAGGCATTATGATTCAAATATTTTCAATCTATAAAAACTGGCAGCTCTTTTTCTTACTCTGCCAGGAACAGTGCTATGCTATACACTATACATACCCACACACCTCGACACCATGCACAAGAATATAACTGCATTTAATCCTGAAAATAACATTGGCGATAAGCATATTTATTGCATTTTACATTGCCAAAAGTAAGGCTGAGAAATATTGTTGCTTGAGCATGTTCAAAAAGTTAGGTACAGTAAAAATCAACCATAGAAATGTCACATTCTATTTCTATTCATTCTACACCCCCCTTTCAAGCAACTACATCTTAAGTCTATAATTTGAAAATGTCAACACCATTGATGATTACCAGTTAAGCAGTATAATTTAGTGGTTAGGGTCATGGGCTTCAGAATCAGACAAACTTGGTTTTTAGTCCTCCCTCATCACCTACTCCCTACAGGTAATGAACAAATCTACAAAAGGGGATGAAAGTAATAACATAAAACTGCTGTGACGATTAAATGTGATATTTCATGCAGACTATCTAATATACATAGAAAGTGCCACACAGATATTAGATTTTATAATAACTATCAGAGTTTAATTCCAAGATACTAAGAATGTAATCTTCTTGCAAAAGAGTTTTTTATAAAACTGTCTTATGATATCTGTATACCAGACTTGATCTATCACAGCTGGATAAATGATCCCAATACAATACAAAATGAAAAGAAACAGAATGAAAATTTATTGGAGGTGTACTATATGCCTAACACGGAGATAGGCATTTTAAAGTATATTATTGTATTTTATTTTCACAGCACACTGCAAAGTAAATATGACTTTCATTTTCACAAATAAGGAGGTTAAAATTTAGAAAGTTTAAAGTAATTTATCCAACAACATAAACCGTTACCTCAGATACTATTAGAACCTTAGTCTGCCTAACACATTTCACTTCCCCATGTTACAAATTTGGACTGTACTGACTACTGTGAGTCTAGAGTGAGTACCGAGTCTTATAATACGCTTGTAATTAAAACACAGCCTGTTGTTTAAATGCTTTCTGAACTTCTTTTCCTCAGTCTCTCTCCTACCTTGCTTAATTTACTGTCCTAATTTTCTTCCTTCAAAATTTCATGCCAACATAATTCAACTATAACTTGATCCTACTGTCTTTCTCTGTATCCATTTATTTCATTTTTATTGGATTGGTGCCAAAACGTAGTTTCATGTTCCTCAAAAACCTTTCACACAGTACATAATCACACAGTATACTGTTTTAGGCATTGAGAAAGTAAATTAGATTTATACAGTCTTTTCCCTTCTCTGAAGGTTTTAACTGCATTGATTTGATTAAATCTCATATGGCCACTTACTGTTTTACCTAGCTAATGCATTCTGTACTAGCCCATGTTTCCAGCAGTCCTGAAGAATGGTTTCAATTAGAACACTGCAGAAGGTACACCATATTGATATTTTAAAGTGGTTCAGCCATTAGAAAAAACGGCCTTAGAAATAGGAGAATAAATGTCAGATAGTATATGTAAGGTTATAACATTAGTTCTGTAAATACTGAAAGGACTGATTCAACAGCAATGAAACAGCAATCAAGAGGGTGGCGACACTGTTACATCCAATGATAATGGATGAAGAGTGAGTATGACCCTGGATTCTACTGAAAAGTACTCATTTTTTTATACTAAAGATGGTTTTATGCAATTTTTGATACTTTGTACAGTTTAGGTCATAATTTTTAAAAGATTAATAAAAACATTAGGGATCAAAATGAACCATCCATCTCAACTTGCAGAAAGTAAAAGAAGATACAAAGAAGATACATCACAGATCAGGAATGAGAAGAAATGAGCTCTATCCTCAGCTTTGCCTCTAACATCTAAGGACATTACTTAACAATTCTTTTACCAAGTTGAAGAGGATCATCCATTTCTTATACTCGTTTTATATTGTACCCTAATTTAGGATTGGTTTTCAGGGGTCACAATTCATATCTGTGGAGCATCAAGTAAACAAAAATGACTTTTTCTAATGTGTCTATTACATGCAGGTACAGGCTGTGGTGAGTGCCCCTCTCAGTCTATGGGATCTCTACATGATAATTCTTTTCCATGTACTGGCAGTTCAGGGGACCATGGCACACAATACGACGTTTTTGACAACATACACTGAAAGAGCTGGGTGATAGAACACATTTCCTTAGCTCCCACTTTTATTATTCAGTGACTTAAAACCTGTGTTAAGTGCTACCTCAACTAACACACAGTTTGTTGTTTTGTCACCTTCCTCCTTATTTTTCTACCATTATCCCCTTATAATACTGACTCCAATCTCTGCATTGGTTTAGTAGATGTCAGAAACTAACATTTAAGAAATTTTATTCCTGTTTAAGTAAATAACTATGACTCATAACTGCTAGTAATTCTAAGAAAACGTCACAAACACAGGGGAATATATTAAGCTGAAAAAGACCTTTGATTGACTATATGTATCCTAACATGAAATTTCCAACACCTATAAGAGAGAAAGAGATCTACCTGGTCTTAGGGTGAGAATCAGGTAATTTGATAAGAGTGAGTGAGGGAACATTAAAGGTTTGAGGTACCAGTGATTATCGTTTTCATTCCCCTAAAAGAATAAACTTTTCTTTTCCTCGCGATCACCATTTAGCAGGAATATACCATGATAGTTCAGCGCATCGGTATTTGAGGTGAATGCCTGGGATCAACTCTCTGTCATCCCTCAGCTCTTGTCTGGCCTTTGGCAAGTTTCCCTGTGGTCTCTATTCCTCAGTTCAAGTGCCATCAAGATATTCAAGTGCTGTTTTGAAGGGTTGCTCCAAGGATTAAATGAGATAAGACACGTAAAGGCTAGAACAGGGCTGGGACAATATTAATCACCCAATATGTTTGTCATTAGGTAGACTCTTCCTCTGAAGATCCAGAAAATTAACAGTGAGAGAGGAAAAAACAAATACTGTCTACCCCCACTTCTACTGTCCTCTTGTATCTATCTTCTCAGACAAATCCAACAAGCCCTAGTTTAAGTACTAACACTTATAACAAATCTTTCACGTTTCTGAGCATTAAAACATTTGTTTGCCACTCTCTGTTTCGGAAAGAGATCATACACTATTTTATACCATGTGAAAAATATTTTATGTAGGTATTTATCTCCAATACATTTTCAACATTCTTAAAAGACTTCTTATATTGCTTTTGTGCTTTTAGACTTTCTTGGGAAAAATTGAATCCTCTGCCACACCTCTGTCCACACTGCAGAGTACAAGTGTAACTGAACTGGTGGAACACAGAGTGGGATTTCGTACATGTCTTTCTCAAACCACAGATGAAGAGCAAGTTTGTAGTCTCCAGACATCCCAGCATTAGAAGTCATTCATGTCACGGTCAACTACAAGCCATCAATCATAACCAGAGCTAGGTTATAGCACCTGGATCCCTGATTCATTTGTCAGGAAAAGATGGACAGACAGTGTAACTTAGATGCCAATGAATTTCAACTAACTTTTTGTTTTTGGAGGAGTTGGGGAGGATGAAATTTAAGTTGCTTCACTTTCTTCTGAAGCCATGCATACAGAAAAGAGACAAGCTGTGGATGAGGTGAGAAGTAAAACATTAACCTTCACATTTGAACACACTTTGTGATTATTTCCAGCAAGGCAAGTTATATAGATCTTTAGAATAACAAAATAGTACTAAAATTCCACAAAAAATCTCTCTTTGTTTACTAGGAAAAAATAGAGAATTTCACAACTAAAGAAAAATATTTTCTATTTGCTTGTATATGACACATTACACCTTGATTTTCAATTCCAATATTTTTTGCATATTTAAAAACTTAAGGCCAGTTCCTATTCATAGCCACAAATGCAAAAATCTCATAAACATATTAACCAATTGATTTCAGCAATGTACATATGTAATGTCTAAGTTGAATTTAGTCTAGGAATAGAGAATAGTTAGTATTAATTAATTAGTATAATCATATCGACAGATTAGAAGAAATCACATGGTCATAATAATACTTTAAGAAAATCCATTTGATAAAATTCAATATTCATTCATTATAAAAATTCTCAGCAAACTAAGACTGCAAGAGAACTTTATCTGACATAAGATATGCAAAATCTACAGAAAACCTCACATTTATGGGTAAATAACTATACCTATCACCTTGATTTTGGAATCAAGACAAGAAGAATCATTATCTCTACTTTTATCTAACATTATAGGAAGTTTAAGACGATGCAGAAGGGTAATAAAAATAAATAAAATGCATAAGGATTGGAAAGGAAGGGGGAAAAAATGACCTTTTCCCAGGTAATACCATTATATACAAAAGAACTAACAGGTACATTTGTAGAATTAATTAAGGAGTTCTACCAGGTTGTTGGATATAAAACTGGCATACAAATAAATTACATTCCTACTTACCAGCAACAGTAAGGAAAAAAAAATTTAATACATCATAATAGCATCAATTTAGATACTTGGGGATTACATGTCTTACACTATAAATATATGTGTAAGACATCATCCAAGAAAATTATAAACTTTACTAAGAAACATTAAGGACATTAAAAGGGGTTAACTAATCAAGGTATATACCATGTTCATTGTTTGAAAGTTGAAATACTGTGAATATGTGAATGCAATGTAATCCCACTCAAAATCCCAATAAATTTGGTAGAATTTGGCAAGCTAATTTAAAAACACATGTGGAATTTCAAGCATCAAAACACTCTTGGAGAAGAACAAGGCTCAAACAGACATATACAGACTTCTTATAAAGATCTACTAATTAACAAACTATGGTACTGACACAAGGACAGGCACTTGGACCGACGGAAAAGGATATAAAGCTCAGAAACAGACTCATTCATTTATGGACACCTGATAAATGAGATATTTAGTGCTGCAGAGTAGTGGAGAAAAACAGGCTTTGCAGAAAATGGTTTGGAGCCAGTGAGAACCCATTTAAACAGAAAATAAAATAAATGGACCTTACATGTCCCTGTGTATAAAATTCATGTCAAGGTGCACCTGTATGTGAAATACATGTCTATAATATTTTGAGAAAAAATTTCAAGGGCATATCTTTATTTCCCCGGGTAAGGACTAATTTTCTAAACCACAAAGCACTAAGCATAAAGTAAATGACTGATAAATTCTACTGTATAAAAATCGGGAAAATCTGTGCATCACAATTCACCATTAAAATAGTGAAAATACAAACCACGGTTTGGAAGAAGATTTTTTTTTAATATACTTAAAGAAACACTAGCAAAACCAAAACAACAAAAACGATAACAACCACAAAAACTCCTATAAGAATTAAGAAAAAGACAAAACAACCTAGATGAAAAATGGGCACTTTAGGGGACTTCCCTGGTGGCGCAGTGGATGGGACTCTGCGCTCCCAATGCAGGGGGCCCAGGTTTGATCCCCTGGTCAGGGAACTAGATCCCATATGCCGCAACTAAGAGTTGGAATGCCGCAGCTAAGGAGCTGGTGAGACACAACTAAGGAGACCGCCTGCCGCAACTAAGACCCCACACAACCAAATAAATAAATATTTTTTTTAAAAAAGGGCACTTTACAAAGAGGCAATACAAATAGCCAGTAACCATTAGTAATGAGGGAAATGTAAATGAAAGCAAGTAAGATTCCACTACAAACTCACTGACTGAGCAAAAATTTTAAAGTCTGACAATACATATGCTAGTGAGGATGTGGACAACAGGAGGTCTCATTGCATGGGGGTGGGAGTATGAACTGGTACAACCACACTGAAATGCTAAGTGGCATTACCTGGTAAATCTGAGTGTATGAAAATCCAGCAATTTCACTCCTCAGTATATACTGTAGAGAAACATATATGTGTGCAACAGTGTGTGTGTGTGTGTGTGTGTGTGTGTGTGTGTGTGTGTGTGTATGTATATATAAGACAGCTCTTGGCAGCATTTTTCTTAATAGCCCTGACCTGGAAACACCCAAATGTCCATCAGCAGAACAGATCAATAAATTGTGTTACAGTCATAAAATATTCAGCAATTAAAGTAAATAAACCACAGCCACGTATATTAAAATAGATGGAACTTACAAACATAATTTTGAGCATCAGATGTCAGACACCCAAAAATACACACACAAAAATACACACAGTATACTGTTCAAAAACAGGCAAAACTTTGTTATTTAAGGATACACAGATAGATGAAAATATAATATTTATTTTAAAATGCACGCGAATGATTCTCAGTAAAGTCAGGAATATTAGATACATCTGGGAAAATAGAGGGGGCTTGTAATCCGGCAAGAGGCCTATGTTTCCTGGAAGGGATGTTTCTACAATACTGGCAAAATTCTACCTTCTGATTTGACTGTGTTTACATGAAGTTTACTTTATACGCACTCATTAAACTGCACATGTTTCATGCTGTGTGTCATGTTTAATGATAAATATAAATAATTTACATTTACATAATTGTAGTTATGATTTCGTTTATGTAAAAATTTTTAGGATAATATTAACAACATCAGTAATATATAAATATCATTATTCATAAATAGAAAGACGTCAAGTTGAGTGTAGTAGATATTTGTGTCAATGAAGTCTGATGCAGTATTTGTCCCACTGTGATTTGTTGAAAGTGAATATGGCCCAGAAGTTGTGCTACACAGGCCACTGGACGTTCCAGGACACAACAATGAACAAATAAAAAAGTTACAGATCTCAGGAAAAACATGTGCCTTGTCTTCAAATTTCGCTCCATCAACTGCAATTTAGAATAAAAAATAAACAACTTCCCCATGTCATATATTGTGTTTGGTAACAGGGCTCCCCAGATACTAATTTCTACCACAAGACTGTACAACTTATTCCAATAATACACCCCAATAATTCAGTTATTCAAACACCCTTTGAGGTGAAATTTCTCTTAATGATTCATAAGCCACAAAAGTATGTGTAAAAAATGAAATATTACTATTCTGGCCAAGATTATCAACATATAAATCTAGTCACGTATCTGTAAAAAAATAAGTGAACTGCTGACATAATCCAGAAAGAAAACTAATCAAAAGAAAATGAAAAAAATATAGATGCATAAGAAGTGCTTTAGCACATAAACTATAGGAAATAGAAGAAATAGGGAAGACTGCAGAATTTTATTTTGTGTGGCTTAGAACTGACATTGATTACTGTAAGTCCAATTACTTGTGGTCCTCTATAGTTTAATTAAATGTTTCCAGAAAATAAAAGTAAAGCCTTCCATGTGGACCTTTAACAACTTCTCTTTTCTCCTCTAAAATACTTTTTAAAAAATTGACGCAATTACTATAGAACCCATCAGGGTGTATTTGATTTTTCATTTTTTTTATCAAAAAAAAAATCTTCCCACACATCATTTTCCAGTTCCAAAAACTGGTATTGTGGGTTCTTAAGCACGAGCTTGACACTAAACAGGTTGACTGCTCTGGGAAGGAACGCGCATATTTATTTGCTGTGTTATTCCATCTGGTGCAATGGTGCCATCTACAGACATGACTGCGTATTTCCACAAGTGCCTCTGAAAAGATTCAAAATAAAGGCTGAAATGAAGGATTCCAAAAGCTGCAGTTCTAACCCTGATTCTTTACATTTTGTAACATTTGTTCTTTTTAGACTATTATAAGACTCTTTGTTCTTTTTAGTATATTATAAAAACAACTCATTTCATTTATGTGCCATGAAAATGTAATTCAAAATCCATGCATTTATAATCCAAAGGAGTTCGACCTTTATGCCTAAAGACAAAACTATATATCTAGAGCTGGTATTAAATTGTAATATTTTGAGGTAAATTACCAAATAAAATGGAATAGGTATATGATATGGGTCTTCCCGCAAAATGCTTAAAATCAAGCTAAAATTCAAAATTAGCACAGGTAGAATAAATAATTTGAGCTGAATTAATTCCTAAATTGTGTGAGTAGATTTTTCAGACAACAACAACAAAAAACCTTTATACTGGAGACATAGGAGGAAAAAATGATATGCGCTGGGTACACTTACTTGACATCTTTTCTCTAATTCTCATACGTCCTCCCCTTGTGTGGCAAGTGTTAACTGGGCCACGTCCAAATTAATCTCCTCAGGCCACAGTGCTAAAATGTGCGGTAGCATAAGGATTCAGATCCATGAGATTTAACCGCAAGGCTAATCCTCTTTGCATTCTACCACAACCATAAACCTCAGGGGAAATCCTCCACAGTTTTAAAAAGGGCTAAAAGGGTCTGGCGCCCCGGCTTTTCTACGGTAACTCACAGAAAGTGTCTTCTGTGTAGCTTTAAAATACGCATTATTACACACCAATTGCTGGGCTCTGTTGCACCGGATGTTTTCCTTGCAAAGATATACTATAAATAAAAATTGTAATAAAATATGATCCCGGAAACAGCTGGTTCCAGGGATGATGGCATATAAATGACTAAGCAGTTAATTACCTTCCCCTTGATTTCAATGCGGGGTGAATTCACCCCTTCTTCAACTAGACAGAATAGGAGCATGCAATGAGTAACCCCAACTGACAGCATCTTTTCTCTCTCTGAAACTAAATCCATCATACTTGTCACACTCCTCTAACTCACGCTATTGGTCTAGTCATAGCTTCCCTATCATGGGAAGAAAGAAGCATCTTGAAAGGAAACAGCATCTCCTACAATTCTCCCAACGCCATTCATTGAGGCTTTCCTTGCATATGTCTGCATCCATTCAACAGATACTTCCCAATGCCCGCCTTGTGTCAAAGGCAGAGGACATACAAGTTTGCACTAGACAGAGTCCTTGCCCACAGAGGACTTACAGTAGCAGAAGGGTACGTGTAGGAGGCGGTACGGTCAAACACAAATAAATTACACACAGTAAGTCATCAAATATTTATTAAAGGAAGCCCTTTCTGGCTAATTCAGCCCTTATTGGTCTCTCTCTCTCTGATCATCTTGAGGTCCAGAGCACTTACACTGTGTAACCCTGTTTAGCTAGGTGAGCTTCCGGAGGAATGGGGCAGTGAGTTATACTCTTTTGCTATCCTGATATAATCAAGTAAGGACTCAACAAGGATTTCATGATGTGCTGGCTGCAGCAGAGGAAGTGGGAGGGAGAGGTGGGATGAGAGAAGGAGGAAGAAGTAGAGAAAGAGAAAGAAGAAAAGAAGCGGGAGGAGAAAGGGGGCATCTCATTTGAATTTTTCTTTGCTTTAGGAAAAAGAAAACATCTCTATCTTGTGAAAAAAATCTTTCCTATTTCGGTGGAACCTGAGTAGTAAACCAGAAGTCTAGGCGGAGGCACTGCTAGAGCCAGAGTCGTGTGGTGTCGGCGACAGCTGGAAGGCACATCACGTCCTGCCCACTTAGGAATCACCACGTGAGGATTTTCATTGCCGTGGGTCCCATGACTCAGGTGCCTGTGGGACCAGCACATGGCCTGTGAGCCCTCCTGTATCACTTTTTGGGGAAATGATACTGTAACAAAGCAAGTAGTAGAAGGATTCGAGGAAAGAAAGGAATATAGGAGAATAAACAGAGTCACATTGCTTTTCCTTTCCCTCACTGATCCACCAAGAGCAATGCACGCTCTGGGCTGCTGTGGTCTCGCTCTTGAATGAAGGTGGTAGCCTTTCTAGTTATTCTATCGCACACCCATTTCTGCTGGTCTTTTAAAATCAGCATTGAAGACCATTAGAATGCAAGTCATGTCTACGATGTTTTTGAAATCTTCCAATGCCTGCCGTAGAAAAAAGTAGATCCCAGGTGTTTACCATCCTCATGTATAATAGCATTTGGTCAACAATTAAAGTGACAATAGCATACAAGCAGTTGAAAACTATTGCTTTGCAACAAAAACTTGAGAACAAATTTCAGTATTATTTTTGTAAAAATACTGAATATTACGGTGGTGTCAGGCTCCTTGTCCCATATACTCTGTTAAAACTGAATTTATAAAGTCTGTAAGTGGGAGATTAGTAGATAGATATGGATCTATGTATACAGAGCCATAAAGAGAAATAGATATAAATATAGATGTGTATATGATAGAATTTCAAGAGTACATATAGGTATCCCGGAAATCAATGTTAAATCTTTCAGTTAAGATAATTTAAAAAGCTTAGCATAAATACTGATCATCAAAACCAGTGTACACATTGATAGGATTTAACTCTTAGGGGGAGGAGGTATTTTAAGCGCTGAATTAGCTAAGTCTCAAAAAGAAAAATGCACTATTTGTTTTTAAATTAATCTGGTTTCCTAAATTAAGTAGGTTATTTCTAATCCAAAGCATCTTGCTTTCACACAAAGAGGAGATACTGGAAGAAAATTGAATAGGATCAGTGCTTGGCACCTTTCTAAATATCCCCCTTTATATCCAAGACTTGGCAAATCTCATCTGCCCCTTTCTCCCCATCCTCCCTTCCCCGACCTGAGAACGCTTCTGATATTGACCCTACTTGCTCCTGGATCGCCCAGGACTAACCCCATCTTTGTACCAACCACCTACCAAAGAATATGATTCTGTTCTGCAAAAGCTTTTTACTTTAGTGAAGTCTGGAGGTTCTCGCTGTCATGTTAAACAAGAGTTTGAGATTTGGCAGCCCGATGCACGGCCGCCTCTGTACCACACCACAGCAGCCGAAATCTTGGCAGCCCGTCAAAAGCTAATGAAAATTTCAAAGGTACAAAGCTCTTCTCATAGCTCCCGAGAAGCAAGAGAGCTTTCAGCAGGATCATAACAGGTGCATCAAAGTAATCCAAAAAGGCCGAAAAAGAAAAACGAAGGCTTCGTGGACCCCCCAAAAATAAAAATTATAAAAATAAACATGTACACATAAACCGTGTTTTATATATGCCAAAAAGCTCCTCTCAATATTCATCAGGTAACTGCAAGAGAATCAGAACAGACCTGCACAAACTACAAGAGGCGGTATCAGAATATTTTCAGGTTTAAAGAACCAACGTACGTATCCATAGATTGAAATGCCTCACTTTGGAATTTCTGCTTCAAATCACAGAAATGGAGTAGCTATATAACATTGTGGTCTTAAACTGCACAAAGTTTATTTTCAACAAGTAAAACATGTGGGAAACAAGGAGTACAGACTTCATTTAAGCTCTGTATTTCTTGACAGCAGTCCAAAGAGGTCAAAACATTTTTTACCGACAACTCTTGGAAACTGGGACAGGAGGAATAAAAGCAAGAGTTGTCTGATTTTTCAACCCCTGTCTCCATTTCTGCTATTGAAGTTTACATTATTCTAACAGTTAAGTGATTGTTGATACAGAACTAACAGAAATCAAGAAACTTATCCTGTCTCTGCTGGCGAGTAGGCTAGGAACGCCGAAAGGGGGCAGTAAATAAGTACAGAAGAGGAACTCAAACAACACAGCAAATTGTGGAATATTGGACAATATACCAAACAAAAATGGAAGAAATGCAAGAATTAGAAGAGGAAAAATTGAACCTTAATGTTGATTCTGGGTCTCTGTTTCCCCACTTGGAAGACATAAGTAACGATAATACATGTTCAGACCACTTCACAAGTTTGTTGTAGAGTATAAATGAGCTAGTGTTCCAGCGCTTCATAAATATTTTTTCTAAGTAATGATATTTTGGGTTTTCTTACTTTTTTCATATTCTTAGCGGTGTTCCTTTATTCTGTAGTTTCAAAGCAACAAAAATGCATATGTTAGAAAGTGGCACATGAATAGAGTGGGGCGTGATTTCACAGTAAGGAACAGGACAGGAAGATTTAACAGACTCCAAAGCAATGACATCTTTATATCGACCACCTGGACTTCAAGCATCAGTCAGAGTCTATGCTAGTTCACTTCCTCTCACGTAGCACATTCACAAATGTTTTCTTCACTGAAAGTACAGATCTCTGTTAGCCCATAAAGCCAGCTTTCAGGTGCTGCGCTTCTGCTTTATTCACTGTCTGCTCTGTTCTGTTTCACTAGACTCAGCAAACCGTCTGGGAGCCTTGACTCAGTCCCATTACACGGCAGCTCCACACTGTGGCTACACTGAGAAAATGTCCTGAGAGCGAAAGTGGCTGTGTGTACTTCGACGCTGGCTGTGATTCTAAAGAAAGAAGATGTTAGTGCCGCAATTTTTTATATACAGATTCGGATGCAGAGACCAACA
Organism: Phocoena sinus; assembly: GCF_008692025.1. Lineage (NCBI taxonomy): Eukaryota > Metazoa > Chordata > Mammalia > Artiodactyla > Phocoenidae > Phocoena > Phocoena sinus. Next base: position 61,961,333 of record NC_045780.1, on the reverse strand, counting down.
TTTTGGGGCTTCCCGTTTGGAGTAGACGTATCTAACACAGTCCTTATTTTAGTGGATAGTGATAATGATTCTGTTTTGCCCTTAGGAGCATTTTATTCAAGGCAATTTGCACCAGAGAAATAAATGACCTACTATCACAGTTTTTAAAAGAAGTCATCTCTCAAAAATACTTTAAAGTTGCTTTATGTTTATGGTATTATGTTAGTGGTGATTATAAAGTAGATAGCAACTGAATGATGGTTGTAATGATACAACTGTAGAGTTTGTAGAAATAACACTGGCTTTGTAGTCAGATTTGGGTTTCAATCCAAGCTCAACCATTCACTGGCTCTATAATACTAGTTAAATGACTTAATCTCTAAATTTTGCTCCCTCATCTGCAAAATAAGGGAAATAATAAATGCCTCTTTGACGTGTAGGAAAGCATTAATTATATTAAATATCTAATAGAAATTCTAGAACATAATAAACAGTCCATAATTGTCATTTGCTGTCCTACCAAAAGACGAGTACAATGAGGTCACAGGACTTAGTCATCCTATGTGATAAACTCACAGCCCCAGGTTTAGTACTCTGTTATTACACCAATTACTTCCATGAAAATAAATTTTTATTGTTTTATGAATTACCTCCAAATTTCTGCTAGTTTCACTGTGGAATAAAATATGACTTTTTCCCTTGTAATGTAACAATTTAGGACAACTATACACCATACACCACCACCCATTAAGTAAAGTGCCTTTTTTTTTTTTTTTTTTTTTTTTTTTGCAGTCACGGTCCCCTCACCGCTGCGGCCTCTCCCGTTGCGGAGCACAAGCTCCGGACGCGCAGGCTCAGCGGCCATGGCTCACGGGCCCAGCCGGTCCGCGGCATGTGGGATCTTCCCGGACCGGGGCACGAACCCGTGTCCCCTGCATCGGCAGGCGGACTCTCAACCACTGCGCCACCAGGGAAGCCCAAAGTGCTATTTTTTAATTGCACATAGTTCATGAGAAAAATATGCATCCCTGAGTCTTGGATTTCACACTGTCACCTTCCCTAAAGGCTCACAGGCAGACATACCCCCAAAACGAATGAATTATTTCTTAATTCCTGCTTTGTAACAGAAACCAGATTGATATTATAAAAGTCAGTTTCCATTTTATTTTTGTCATATATGTATACTTTTTCATATATATGAGATATATATTCAGTATAAAAATTTAACCTATGTTTCACTATGTCTTTGGGACATGTACACTCTGCTAAAAGTTTCTCTTTACTAAAAAAAAAAAAAAGCAGAAGATGGGAATTGTATGTGTGGGGAAACGAACTCGATTATTATATTATATTCTGAGGAAATCAAAAAAGAATACTAAACTTCCAGTTAATTCCATGAGCAAAAGTGAGCCGAAGAGCTGAGGAATTCATCTGATCTGACATTCTGCTTGACTACGCATATTTTCTCTAACAGAGCCACAACCAGCAAGACGATCATAGTCTCACCAAGTCAAATGTCAGCCAGCGGACAGGTTGCTTACAGTTTTGACACTGGTGAGGCAAGGCAAAGACAAAGGAAAGGACTCTCACTTATTTGTTAGGCAAACTTAGTGTCAGGAGAAACTTTATTCATCACCATAAGGTCACCATATGACCTTATGTCAGTCGTAAGGTCACTCTCTGTCATTGGAAACTCTGCAGACAGGACAATTACTGTGATTAAACCCCAGTGGATTGAAAATATTTCAGTAGTGGCTAAAATAACTATTGAATACTGACAGTAAAGCACCAGATTAAAGGTGCAAAACTCTCAGCTAATTACTCTAAGTTTAAAATATCTGGCAACACACAAATATAATGCCAAAGCACATTAAACAGGTATGGAAATGGATGAGAGTTAACCATGTTCCTTAGAGATACAGTAAAGCTACCCTTCTTACAACATTAAAATTTTAAATCTTAGACGATGTCCTTGGGGTTTACAGTTTGCATTGCTGACAACTACCATGATTATAAAATTTACTTTAGCCATAACTTTCAACTCGTTTATCTATATTTTCTAATCATTCCTCTAAGATGAAGTTACCAAGGGCCTTCTTTGTGTTAGTTAAAACCTGGGCAGCTAAGTACTGGAATACAGAGATATAAAACAATGCTAGCGGGCTTCCCTGGTGGCGCAGTGGTTGAGAGTCCGCCTGCTGATTCAGGGGACACGGGTTCGTGCCCCGGTCCGGGAGGATCCTGCGTGCCTTGGAGCGGCTGGGCCCGTGAGCCATGGCCGGAGCCTGTGCTCCGCAACGGCGGGGGGGCCACAGCAGTGAGAGGCCTGCGTACCGCCAAAAAACAACAACAAAAAAAAAAACAATGCTAGCACTGGCTCTGAAGTGGTTTATTGCTTTTTAGCTTAGTCCTATTTCCACGAATATTTCCATGAAGCATGAAGGCATCACTCTGGAGAACTAACTTAGGTCCAAGGACCCAGTAAGAATCAGAGAGGCTTCAAGAAATCATCATTACAGTACAAGGTTTCGTGGGCAGGAGTTGATAGAAAATAATAGGCATGCATAATAAATATTTTCAGTTTTCTCTTTTGTAGTACGAGCTTTCAGGTCTAGACTTCCCATCTTGCCATCTCTGTCTTTGAGTCATGGGTAGATGCTCAGTGAAGAGCTGTCACGGAGTCATGAGATTTCAAATAGGCAAATGAGAGGGCAGTCCAGGAAACTGTAGGAGAACTAATCAGAGTCCATGTGATCAGTGTCAGTTCAAAGACAGAGAGCTCAGGTCTTAATAGATGGGATGTATCAGAATCCATAAGAATGACAAAGATAGGAAGGCACAAAATCAAGGCCAGCAGAGCTATAATCAATACCCAATGAACTGGTGCAAGCTTGTTTCTTTTGCACTGTATTTAGGTCCTCTTAGGCAGGGGTCCTCAACCCCGGGCCGTGGACCGGTAAGGGTCCACTCCCCATTGCTGGTGTTACCACCTGAAACAACCCCCGCCCCACATCCATGGAAAAGCTGTCTTCCACGAAACAGGTCCCTGGTGCCAAAAAGGTTGGGGACCGCTGCTCTTAGGTTGTTACATTGTGTTTGACATCATGAAAAAGCAGAATTCATTCCTACAGTGAAAGGGATAGCTATGCTCCTGGAAGAAAGGAGGATAGAAAGTGGTTTTAAAACTTCTAAAATACGTTATATTCAAATTATCCACAATTCATTTTTTTCCCCTAGAAAGAGCTATCTTATGTAGGCTAAAGAGAATACACATGGTTCACTGGTGCTATGTACCTAAAATTCAGATTTTCTAAACTTTGTTCCATACTACGCTAGTCCCACAAGGTATCTATGCAAGAACATTTAGGTCCAAGGACCCAGTAAGAATACTGCCAAATACTGTCAAAAAACAACGAACCATACAATTGTCCCCAAGGAATTCACTGTGCATTGGCCTATTCGTTGCTTTAAGAATTCTTACAGTTAAAAACAGATGAAAATGTATGTAATATTTTTTTAAAATATACTGTCTCCAAAATTATTAGAAAGTTTTCCTTCCTTGTTACTCTTCTGAGTGTCTTTCAAAGCAAATAGTGGAAAATATTTCTCTGTATGATTGGTCTTCCACTTGATTAATTCCCTTTACACCCATGCCTATACTGTTTAGCTGATCAATTCATTTGACATGTGGGGTTTTATAATTATTCACAAAAATGCATAGCAGACCATCAACCCTCAAAAATACTACTGCTATCACCAGTAATTAAATCTGCCAAATTTACACTAAAGCAAATCAGGGAAATAAAATGGCTAGTTCTTAGACCACGTAGGAGTCAGAGATAAAAAAATAAAAGCAGAAACAAAATTGTTCGTACTTCTCAAATTATTTTCCAAAGTATAATGTTGCCTTATTAACTAATATTTAATTGAAGGCATTTACAGTCATTTACCTAGAAAAGAAATCTTTCCACTGCAATGTGCCTTCTCTATGCATGTGTGTGCGTGTGTGTATGTGTGTCCATTTCTTTTATTTACAAGTCTACATTACTTATTAATTTATTATGTAATCTCCTCTTTTTACATGGAATAAAAATTTATTATATTTGAAAAGATATTTACAGTGATCATAACCCTGTTCCGATAATGTCTATTTGTATTTATGTCAAAAAAGTAAAACCTATTGTTTCTCAAAACTTAGTGGCCAAATCTTGGATGCTCTTTGAAAATGAAGATAACTGTGTCAATTTACAATGACTACGATTAATTAGGTTTAGAGCAGGACCTAGAAATGTGTATTCTTAATAAACGCTAGGTAAATTTGATATTGGTCTGTGAAGCAGGCTTGCAGAAGCACTGACTTATTAACAAAGAGTACACTGCTCTTTGAACACTTGAAAAAAAAATGCATTGAATGTACTGAAACCCTATTATAAATACTTACACCAAATGGTGCAAATACAAATCTTGATGCAATATAAAATTATGGTAATTTGGGGATAATGCTGATAATATTTTTAGATAAGTCAGTTCATTTCTTTGGTTTCTTTCTTTCCCTTTTCTACTAAATCGTACATATACACCAACTTAAAACAAAAACAAAATAACGTATTACATTTCCATTCCCCTTCCCACTAATTAATACACATACAGTGCCTAGTTCATTTATAGTTAAATTTTCTATTGAATTTTCTTGTGCTCATGTGGAAACCAGGCATTAAAAAAAAAAAGAAAGGCAACACCATTTTGGTCTACTTCTATAATTTACTACTTAATCTTGGAGAAGTAATTCACTTTGTCTGAACTTTATTTCCTGTTCTGCAAAAATGGGATAATACATCAGAGGGTTATTGTAAGGATCCCACATATCAATTAATACGAAAGGTCTTTTAAAAATAAGCAGGTGTTGCAAGAATGTGAGGCATTCTCCCCTGTCATGCACTTATTTGAATAACGCTTTTTCAGGATGAGGAATGAATTCTTGGTTGTTTTAAAATAAAATTTAAAATAAAGATAAAATGAAATTAAACAAAGTGAAATTACACTAAATTAAAAATTAAGAACAGCAGAACCCTATTTCTGCTATTGTTTGGAAAAAACTTCACGAAAACCAAAATGCATTACATTTGCCGTGATTCGAACAAAACAAAACATGCAGTTAAAAACTTCACTAAATACTTCTTCATATGTTAATAAAAAGGAAAAACTTAGTCCACTATTTTTTTTTTTTTTTTTTTTTTGCGGCACGCGGGCCTCTCACTGCCGTGGCCCCTCCCGCCGCGGGGCACAGGCTCCGGACGCACAGGCTCAGCGGCCATAGCTCGTGGGCCCAGCCGCTCCGCGGCATGTGGGATCCTCCCGGACCGGGGCACGAACCCACGTCCCCTGCATCGGCAGGCGGGCTCTCAACCACTGCGCCACCAGGGAAGCCCCACTATTTTTTTAACATCTTCATTGGAGTATAATTGCTTTACAATGTTGTGTTACTTTTTGCTGTATAACAAAGTGAATCAGCTATATGTAAACATATATCCCCATATCCCCTCCCTCTTGAGTCTCCCTCCTACACTCCCTATCCCACCCCACTAGGTGGTCACAAAGCACCGAGCTGATCTCCCTGTGCTATGTGGCTGCTTCCCACTAGCTATCTATTTTACATTTGGTAGTGTACATATGTCCATGCCACTCTCTCACTTCGTCCCAGTTTCACCTTCCCCCTCCCCATGTCCTCAAGTCCATTCTCTACATCTGCATCTTTATTCCTGTTCTGCCCCTAGGATCACCAGAACCACTCTTTTCTTTTTTTTAGATTCCATATATATGTGTTAGCATACGGTATTTATTTTTCCCTTTCTGACTTACTTCACTCTGTATGACAGAGTCTAGGTCCGTCCACCACACTACAAATAACTCAATTTCATTTCTTTTTATGGCTGAGTAATATTCCATTGTACATATGTGCCACATCTTCTTTATCCATTCATCTGTCGATGGACACTTAGGTTTCTTCCATGTCCTGGCTACTGTAAATAATGCAGCAATGAACATTGTGGTACATGACTCTTTTTGAATTATGGTTTTCTCAGGGTATATGCCAAGTAGTGGGATTGCTGGGTCATATGGTAGTTCTATTTTTAGTTTTTTAACGAACGTCCATACTGTTCTCCATACTGGCTGTATCAATTTACATTCCCACCAACAGTGCAAGAGGGTTTCCTTTTCTCCACACCCTCTCCAGCATTTACTGTTTGTAGATTTTTTGATGATAGCTCTTCTGACTGGTGTGAGGTGATACCCCACTGCAGTTTTGATTTGCATTTCTCTAATGATTAGTGAAGTTGAGCATACTTTCATATGTTTGTTGGCAATCTGTATATCTTCTTTGGAGAAATGTCTATTTAGATCTTCTGCCCATTACTGGATTGGGTTCTTTGTTTTTTCGATATTGAGCTGCATGACCTGCTTGTGTATTTTGGAGATTAATTCTTTGCCAGTTGCTTCGTTTGCAAATATTTTCTCTCATTCTGAGGGTTGTCTTTTCGTCTTGTTTATGGTTTCCTTTGCTGTGCAAAAGCTTTGAAGTTTCATTAGGTCCCATTTGTTTATTTTTGTTTTTATTTCCATTTCTCTAGGAGGTGGGTCAAAAAGGATCTTGCTGTGATTTATGTCAAAGAGTGTTCTCCTTATGTTTTCCTCTAAGAATTTTATAGTATCTGGCCTTACATTTAGGTCTTTAATCCATTTTGAGTTTATTTTTGTATACTGTGTTAGGAAGTGTTCTAATTTCATTCTTTTACATGTAGCTGTGCAGTTTTCCAAGCTCCACTTATTGAAGAGGCTGTCTTTTCTCCATTGCATATTCTTGCCTCCTTTATCAAAGATAAGGTGACCATATGTGTGTGGGTTTATCTCTGGGCTTTCTATCTTGTCCCATTGATCTATATTTCTGTTTTGGTGACAATACTTTATTGTCTTGATTACTGTAACTTTGTAGTATAGTCTGAAGTCCAGGAGTCTGATTCCTCCAGCTCTGTTTTTCTTTCTCAAGATGGCTTTGGCTATTCACGGTCTTTTGTGTTTCCATACAAACTGTGAAATTTTTTGTTCTAGTTCTGTGAAAAATGTCATTGGTAGTTTGATAGGGATTGAATTCAATCTGTATATTGCTTTGGGTAGTAGAGTCATTTTCAAAATGTTGATTCTTCCAGTCCGATAACATGGTATATCTCTCCATCTGTTTGTATCATCTTTAATTTTTTTCATCAGTGTCTTATAGTTTTCTGCATACAGGTCTTTTGTGTCCTTAGGTAGGTTTATTCCTAGGTATTTTATTCGTTTTGTTGCAATGGTGAATGGGATTGCTTCCTTGATTTCACTTTCAGATTTTTCATCATTAGTGTATAGGAATGCAAGAGATTTCTGTGCATTAATTTTGTATCCTGCTACTTTACCAAATTCATTGATTAGCTCTAGCAGTTTTCTGGTGGCATCTTTAGGATTCTCTATTTATAGTATCATGTCATCTGAAAACAGTGACAGCTTTACTTCTTCATTTCCAATTTGTATTCCTTTTATTTCTTTTTCTTCTCTGACTGCTGGGGCTAAAACTTGCAAAACTATGTTGAATAATAGTGGTGACAGTGAGCAACCTTGTCTTGTTCCTGATCCTAGAGGAAATGGTTTCAGTTTTTCACCATTGAGGATGATGTTGGCTGTGGGTTTGTCATATATTGCCTTCATTATGATGATGTAAGTTCCCTCTATGCCTACGTTTCTGGAGAGTTTTTATCATAAATGGGTGTTGAAGTTTGTCGAAAGCTTTCTCTGAATCTATTGAGATGATCATATGGTTTTTCTCCTTCAATTTGTTAATATGGTGTACCACATTGATTGATTTGCATATATTGAAGAATCCTTGCATTCCTGGGATAAACCCCACTTGATCATGGTGTATGATCTTTTTAATGTGTGGCTGGATTCTGTTTGCTAGTATTTTGTTGAGGATTTTTGCATCTATGTTCATCAGTGATATGGGCCTGTAGTTTTCTTTCTTTGTGGCATCTTTGTCTGGTTTTGGTATCAGGGTGATGGTGGCCTCATAGAATGAGTTTGGGAGTGTTCCTCCCTCTGCTGTATTTTGGCAGAGTTTGAGAACGATAGGTGTTAGCCCTTCTCTAAATGTTTGATAGAATTCACCTGTGAAACCATCTGGTCCTGGACTTTTGTTTCTTGGAAGATTTTTAATCACAGTTTCAACTTCAGTGCTTGTGATTGGTCTGTTTATATTTTCTAGTTCTTCTTGACTTAGTCTCAGAAGGTTGTGCTTTTCTAAGAATTTGTCCATTTCTTCCAGGTTGTCCATTTTATTGGCATAGAGTTGCTTGTAGTAATCTCTCATGATCTTTTGTATTTCTGCAGTGTCAGTTGTTACTTCTCCTTTTTCATTTCTAATTCTATTGATTTGAGTCTTCTCCCTTTTTTTCTTGATTAGTCTGGCTAATGGTTTATCAGTTTGGTTTATCTTCTCAAAGAACTAGCTTTTAGTTTTATTGATCTTTGCTACTGTTTCCTTCATATCTTTTTCATTTATTTCTGATCTGATCTTTATGATTTCTTTCCTTCGGCTAACTATGGGTTTTTTTGTTCTTCTTTCTCTAATTTCTTTAGGTATAAGATTAGCTTGTTTATTTGAGATGTTTCTTGTTTCTTGAGGTAGGATTTTATTGCTATAAGCTTCCCTCTTAGAACTGCTTTTGCTGCATCCCATAGGTTTTGGGTTGTCAGGTTTTCACATTTGTTTCTAGGTATTTTTTGATTTCCTCTTTGATTTCTTCTGTGATCTCTTGTTTATTAAGCAGTGTATTGTTTAGCCTCCATGTGTTTGTATGTTTTACAGATTTTTTTCCTGTAATTGATATCTAGTCTCATAGCGCTCTGGTCAGAAAAGATACTTGATACAATTTCAATTTTCTTAAATTTACCAAGGCTTGATTTGTCACCCAAGACATTATGGATACTAGAGAATGTTCCATGAGCACTTGAGCGGAAAGTGTATTCTACTGTTTTTGGATGGACTGTCCTATATATACCAGTTAAGTCCATCATGCTTAATATATCATTCAAAGCTTGTGTTTCCTTATTTATTTTCATTTTGGATGATCTGTCCATTGGTGAAAGTGGGGTGTTAAAGTCCCCTACTATGATTGTGTTACTGTCAATTTCCCCTTTTATGGCTGTTAGCATTTTCCTTATATATTGGGGTGCTCCTATGTTGGGTGCATAAATATTCACAATTGTTGTATCTTCTTCTTGGATTGATCCCTTGATCAATATGTAGTGTCCTTCTTTGTCTCTTGTAATAGTCTTTGTTTTAAAGTCTATTTTCTCTGTTATGAGAATTGCTACTCCGGCTTTCTTTTGATTTCCATTTGCATGGGATATCTTTTTCCACCCCCTCACTTTCAGTCTGTATGTGTCCCTAGGTTTGAAGTGGGTCTCTTGTAGACAGCATATATATGGGTCTTGTTTTTGTATCCATTCAGCCAGTCTATGTCTTTTGGTTGGAGGACTTAATCCATGTACATTCAAGGTAATTATAGAGTATGTTCCTATCACCATTTTCTTAACTGTTTTGGGTTTGTTTTTGTTGGTCTTCTTCTTTTATGTTTCCTGCCTTGGAAAGGTCCTTTAGCATTTGTTGTAAAGCTGGTCTGGTGGTGCTGAATTCTCTTAACTTTTGCTTGTCTGTAAATGTTTTAATTTCTCCATCGAATCCGAATGAGATCCTTGCTGGGTACAGTAATCTTCATTGTAGGTTTTTCCCTTTCATCACTTTAAATATGTTCTGCCACTCCCTTCTGGTTTGCAGAGTTTCTGCTGAAAGATCAGCTGTTAACCTTATGGGGATATCCTTGTATGGTATTTGTTGCTTTTTCTTGCTGCTTTTATTATTTTTTCTTGTATTTAATTTTTGACCGTTTGATTAATATGTGTCTTGGCATGTTTCTCCTTGTATTTATCCTGTATGAGACTCTCTATGAGACCTCACTGACTATTTCCTTTCCCATGTTAGGGAAGTTTTCAACTATAACCTCCTCAAATGTTTTCTCAGTTCCTTTTTTTTTCCTCTTCTTCTTCTGGAACCCCTATAATTCAAATGTTGGTGCATTTAATGTTGTCCCAGCGTTCTCTGAGACTGTCCTCAATTCTTTTCATTCTTTTTTCTTTATTATGCTCTGCAGTAGTTATTTCCACTATTTTGTCTTCCAGGTCACATACCTGTTCTTCTGCCTCAGTTATTCTGCTTGAATCCTAGAGAATTTTTAACTTCATTTATTGCATTGTTCATCCTTGTTTGTTTGCTCTTTAGTTCTTCTAGGTCCTTTTTAAGTGTTACTTGTATTTTCTCCATTCTATTTCCAAGGTTTTGGATCATCTTTACTATCATTACTCTGAATTGTTTTTCAGGTAGACTGCCTGTTTCCTCTTCATTTGTTAGGTCTGGTGGGTTTTCACCTTGCTCCTTCATCTGCTGTGTTTCTCTGTCTTCTCATTTTGCTTAATTTACTGTGTTTGGGGTCTCCTTTTTGCGGGCTGCAGGTTCGTAGTTCCTGTTGTTTTTGGTGTCTTCCCCCAGTGGGTAAGGCTTGTTTAGTGGCTTGTGTAGGCTTCCTGGTGGAGGGGACTGGTGCCTGTGTTCTGGTGCGTGGGGCTGGATCTTGTCTTTCTGGTGGGCAGGGCTGCATCTGGTGGTGTGTTTTGGGGTGTCTGTGGACTTATTATGATTTTAGGCAGTCTCTCTGCTAATAGGTGGGGTTGTGTTCCTGTCTTGCTAGTTGTTTGGCATGGGGCATCTGGCACTGGAGCTTGCTGGCTGTTGAATGGAGCTGGGTCTTAGCATTGAGATGGAGATCTCTGGGAGAGCTCTCACCGATTGATATTATGTGGGGCCGGAGCACAAAGATCCCGTCAGCCCCATGGCTGCTAGTGTTGGAAGGTCTCCTGCAGAGGCAGGGTGTGGCTGTGGCTCATCTTGGGGACAAGGACACTGGCAGCAGAAGTTCTGGCAAAATTATACCTTTATTCTTAATACTATGCTAAATCACAGAAAGCAACAAAAGTTGATTGAAAAAATACAAACTGTCTTATAACAATCAAAATTCCTATGGCCAATAAAAGCTTTTGGAGAATAGTAACGCTGTCTAACTACGCCATCTTGTGGAAAACACTGAAGAAAGTTGAGTTTTGAAACTCATCCTTCAATTGCACTCTTTGCTGATGCATGAATATCTATATTTCCATAAACTGTTCCCACTTTACCTCCTTTTGTTTGAATATGTAATTTTTGACTCTTAACAGACTGTAAGATGCTGGTCCCCCGCTCAGTTTGAATTTTGCAATTATCACACTCAATATTTTGGACTTTTACACAGCCAGACCCTGATGACTTGATATTCAAAATCCCTCTCACGCTCCCTCAGATCACCTCGGCCACAGGCTAGTCTCGCCATGGCCAGTCGACTTTGCCACTGTGCCAGCTCAAGTCAAAAGGAGACACTTGAGGGGGTTTCCTGAGGCAACAGCCCTTAGTCCCCTTTTGATGAACAAAATTTTAATGAATTTTTGTCTTCAGTTGCAAAGTTGAACAAAACTATAGTACTTGATACAAAAGGAATATTCCTGGAAACCTCTGCCACCTTGTGTACAAAAGTCATCCTAGGGATCCTTACTTTAATTGCCCTACATGCTTGCATCTGGTCTTTAGAGAATTATCTTTGAGTGTGTCCAGGTCAGATGTGAAATTATAATTTGGAGTGGGAATAATACACACTCTGCATTTTCTAAAGAACATCTGGCCTGAGAATCAATATAGCATTTCATTTTAACTTTAGCAGCACTTTAAAGTCCCATTTATAAATGTTTTAATATAACAATAAGGGACTCTTGGGCATGTTTTATTCTTTCATTAATGTACGCCTCTTGTGTATTGCAAGATACATGTGAACTGAATAAGTTCCTTCGACCATTCAAAGTGCTAATTAATGATCCAATAAAGCAAAGCCTAGCGTATTTTAATGGCAGCAACTCTTTAACTTGGAAAATAAAATATTAAATCTTCCCTTCCAATAGTTCTTAAGCCTATGCATAAAATAAGTATCAAGGGATTAAAAGAAATCACAAAGATTCTTTAACCATATATTTACATGCAAAGTATTTCCCTGCCGCTCATTTTCAGTTTTATATTTAAGTACTGTCAGCTCAGTTTTGCATGGGGGTGGAGTGTAGACCAAGAGGGTTGGAAGTGAAAGAATTTGTAAAGCTGTACTATTAAAATATTTTTGAGGATGTCCCTGGTGGGGCAGTGGTTGAGAATCTGCCTGCCGATGCACGGGACATGGGTTCAATCCCTGGTGCAGGAAGATACCACATGCCGCGGAGCAACTAAGCCCGTGTGCCACAACTACTGAGCCTGAGCTCTAGAGCCTGCGAGCCACAAATACTGAGCCCACACACCACAACTACTAAAGCCTGCATGCCTAGAGCCCATGCTCTGCAAGAGAAGCCACCATAATGAGAAGCCTGCACACCGCAACGAAGAGTAGCCGCCGCTCGCCGCAACTAGAGAAAGCCTGTGCAGAGCAACGAAGACCCAATGCAGCCAAAAAAAAATTTTTTTTAAGTAAAAAGGCAACCATGTCACACCCTCTCTCTCATGGCTTTATTATTTTTTGAGCTACACATTGCTCTGCCAGTTTGCTAAAGGCAGAAGTGAGTGAAACAGAGACAGTGAAGGCTATGCTTTGCCATGTGGTTCAGAAAAGTGACGATTCTCTCCAAGCTCTAAAATATCCACAATGAAACACAACTCAGCATCATGCTTTCCCTCTCTGCTCATTCCAGTACCTGACATCCGTGAGAGGAAGCAGATGGCCCTCATTTCAACCTGGCCTGCAAGGTCCTGTACTGAGATTCTATCTCCTTTCCTTTAGCTGCCTCAGCCTGAACGAAAGTCCACATGCGTACAGCTCCAGGAAAATTTCAATCTAACTGACAGGTCTTTCTTACACTTCTGCCCTGCTGAATCTGCCTCTCTCAGGGACTCAAGATGGCATAATGACTTGTTATCCTAATGGGCTATGCAATTATTAAACAGTTCTTTGAGATCATTTTCACACATCAAAAACCATTAAAATGAGCATGAATTATCAGGCAAAGTGCAAATAAGAAAAAGAACAATTTATCTCTTTTTTAATTCACTAAGCCTTTTGATGGCTAACAGTACCTAGTAGCAAAGAGAGTGCATCAGCTAAGTAAGACATTAGCCTTAAGCAAGAGATGTCAAGAAATTCTTCTAAATTACTTGTCATGATAGGTGGCTGGTGAGCACGGGGACGAAAATCAGTGTCATAATTGTAAAGTGTATGTTGGCACATTGGTGTGGCAATGGGACCACAGGAGAGAAAAGACCGGGCTTGAGGACAAACAATACCAATGGCATTACAGCTTCATCTCCATAATGAAAACAAGCAAACAAACATACTGTTCAGAGATTAATTGGGCCTTAAAACAGTGACTTTTTAAAATGCTGAAATCCATGGTAAGAAGTAACATGTATATCACAAACCAGTACATATGTACGTACAACCAGGTATAGGCAAATGTGTGTATAAAACTAAATGAAAAGTCTCACAAAAATAATATTTATGTTTACTGAGTGATACACTCTGCTTTATTCTGTTCTCTTTTTTTAATTAAAATAAAAAGACGGTTTTAAAATTGATTTCATAACCTTCTGATGGGCCACAATTCCACAATTTGAAAAATATTCAACTATCTCCAATTATTAAATTTTGTGGTCAGGATGAATCATCTAGACTAACATCTCAATACTTACAGTATTAAAATAATGTATCAACCATAATTCTTATAAACAAAGTTTTAAAAATTAACATTCTGGTTTCAAGTACAATTACCAAAAATTAGACAACCCATTGCTAAACACTTTGTGTTTCTAAATACTTTTTACAGAGAATTTTAACTATTTTTAAACCATCTGCTTTGTAAGAAAGAAGCAGAAAGAATATCAGATATTTATTTCCTTCCATATGTCAGCAGATTTACTCTTTCTTTTATGTAAATTACTTCACATCTCCACAACGATCCAGTCAGAGGAAAGTTTTATTACTTCTTATTCTGAATGAGGAAGACAAGACTCATCAATGCTCAGCTAACCAGCCTGAACCACTCATATATCAAGTAGAAGACAGAATATGAGTTCGGGTCTTCTAAGTCCAGGGTTCTTAATATCATGCTGCTACTCAGTGCTGCCTGCTATGGCTTCTGATACTTTCCATATTGCTCTATAAGATCTGAAACGTAAATGTAAATAGTAATACACAAAGAGTTCTGTGTTTGAATATTTACATTTTTAGTTCATTGGGTCAAATGCTTAATCCATGCCCTTGAGCCAAGGAGCCACGGCGCATCCAAGGAGAGCAGCGTCCTGTTCCAGGATGCGGGATGCTGAAGCACCAAGCACAGATGACCATGGCCTGCCTGGGGCACAGTGGTATGCAAGGATTGGGAATGTGGGCACTGGGGTGACACTGTTTAGATTCAAATCCCAGTGAAGCAAATGACTAGGTATGTGGCTTTGCATATGCTAGCTCTGCAGTGTGTAAGTGCTGCTAATAACAATGCTCTTTACCAAGAAATGTTACCACAATACCCAGTTCAAAGCAAGCATTCAATAAATGTTAGCGATTAGAAATACTTCCATGGTTGAGATGTGGTTATGTGGCATTAAAAAAATTGTGACATGAAGATATACAGCTATTAAATCACTTCTGTTTCTGTTCTTTGTGAATTGTCAATTTGATTTTATGTCATCATAAATGGATGACATTTGGTATAATCCATACTTTTAGAGGCATTCTTTTTGACACAACCAGAAAAAGAGGGGAACCCACACATTTAATGAACAAAACAAAAATTTGTGGCATGGAACATTGTGAAGGCTGGGTAAAATCTGATCTAATTCAAGTCAGCAAACAGTTGTAAACCCTGAAATCTGTTTACAAGTTCAGAGGGCTGAGGTTTTAAAAGCAAAATCAAAGAAACAAACAAAACACACTTATTTCTGAAGAAAAATAAAAAGCCCACATAGGTCTGATGTCATAGGGATTTACTCCTACTCAAAATCTGGTTTAGATTTAGATAAAACCATAAGGCACTGCTTTCTTACTATTAACAGTCTTGACATTTTTTGTTCAATGACTAGGCTATCTAAATCTTCCCACATTATTTCCACACAAGGAAATTCAAAGATAAGAGAAAATGGCAGCAAGAGTGGCTTCTAGACTAAAACCTAACAGACAAGTAGATTGTCCCAGACTTAAATAATAAATATATATAAAAAGTTAATGTGGTTTTAAAAAAATAAAAGGAAAAAAATTAACATTATAGTTAAGAGCTCCAGATGTCTCAGTCCATTTTATCTTGTAAAGATCCTGCAGAAACACATGAGGTAATAACTTTGAAATAAAGAATGTAGAAAAATGAAAAAAATCAAATTAAAATATATCTCTAGACTTACATATCTAAAAATCTGCCAGACCATATCCAGACCACTAGAAACAAATAAGATTAGTGTACACTTTTAAATGTGTAGAGAAAAGAAATTTTGTAATCTACTCTTAAAATCAATCCTATCTCTAAAAATTCTCCTGGCAGAATGCTTGCCACTTGACTCACTTATATTCGTATCCCTAAGAGTGAGACATGTGGTTTTATTTTTATCTCTATTGACAAAAGAGACTGAGCATAACCTGACCTCTACGTGAAAACAGCCACATGAGTGATGAGATGATAGGAAATGAAATCAATGAAGATATTGTAAGAGGAAATTGGATTGCTGAGCTAATGACTAAAGCTGAAATGGGATGATCCAGAGGGTTCCGACAAATTCCTTCCTTTGAATCTCACTAGAGTATCATGGATTTGAGTGACATATGTTTACTATTTTAAACTTCTGACCCTTTAGATTCGAGTGCTTGTTTCCTTACATGGAAAGAAAACAGAATGGAAAAGCAAGCTAAGTAAGACACTTTAATAGCACCTAAAAAGGATTAATTTCATCTCTTGTAAATATAAGACAAATATAATTCAGTTTTAGATTCAAAAATTTACAAATGTTTTATCTTTAGTTTTCTTCAAATAATATCAAGATGTATATGTCTGAATGAGGTTTTCATAGAACCATTTTGTTTTGGTGTCATTTTTTTTTTTAAACTTAGGTTTATTTTGTAACAATGTAGAAATCATCAGGTTGCTAGTATCATCTCTAAGGCATTCATAAATTATAAATGAAAATGCCAATTTCTTTCCATTTCAAAGACATGTGACTTCATTATATACTGAATAAAATTAGTTCAGAAAATTTTAAATGACCTTAATTACTAAGATGTTGAAAAAATGAAAACCTAGAGTTGGTGCTTTCATTTTATCATTAATAGAGAATATGGGTGTGGGACTTGTGTTCCCAATATTAACATTTCCTATATTTCTTTCCTTTAAACTGTTAAAGATAAATTCTCAAATATTAATAAAAGATAACAATCTTTTGGTAGCAATAGTGTTCATTTTTGTATTTGACAGTTAATAAAACACTATCTGCAATATAAACAAACTAACTTTGTTCTTAAACTTTCATCATATTGCTGTTGCTGTCCCTACAGAGAACATGTTATCTTCAAAAAATTTATTCAACAAATACTTTTGGAGGACCTACAATGTTCAAAGCATGAGCTTAAATCCTATTTTGTAATATATTTAATATAGAATATGTCATAATTAGGATAGAATCTATGATACATCCAGGCCTCAATTATTATAGATTCTGCCATTAAATGTTTTATAACCGGGGTGGGGGGGAGACGTATACACACACACATAGACACACACAAAAATACTCACCAAGAAGTGAATAAAATTGGAAATGTTTCAAAGGAACTCACGTGTAAAGTAACATTTTAAGATCCTAACACATCTTCTTTACATTCCTGAGAAAATGTGCTCACCATACTCTCTTAAGATTATCCTACACTTTTAAATCACTGCTTTTAGAGAAACGCTTCTCATTATTTAGAAAAGCAATCTCTCCCTAACACGTACCTTCCTATTTACTCAGCACCCCATAATGTGTGCTTATCCTTCTCCCTGACGTCTAAAGTAAATATTTACAGAAGCTGTAACTATGTGTCAACCAAGCTGTCAATCCAGCGACTCTCATGGGTGCTCTTTTGATGTGAACACAACCCAACAACAGGACCACAGCGCCAGCTGAGGCACTGCAAGCAGCTCAGCTGTCAGCCTGCCACCTGCTTTCCTCACGGTCCCAGTTTTCCTTGTGTTCTGTGCTGTTCACGTAGCAGAAAAAGCACTCTGTCAACATCAGCTGCGAATGAAACACATTCAATTGTTGATTCTATTTTAGGGGCAGATGAAGAGCTCTTAATTTTGCCTTTCAAGGATCTGTTTTCTAATGTACAAACTGGATATTAAATTTTTTTTCCCAAACATCTTGGCTAAATTTTATCTGCCTTAGTTGAGGAATTCTGAAAGAACAGGGATTTGTTGAAATGACCTCAGATGATTCATTTAAAGAAGAAAAATAAAAACTGGGAATTGTGCTTTTATTTATTAACAAAGAATATGGAGGAGAAAGTGTGTGCTCAATATTAAAAATTAATGATTTGATATCAATATAAATGTCACCACTTTTTTAGCAATAATGTTCCTTTTAAAAGCGTTTGGCCCTATACTATGCTCAAACAAGTGCTCTCTAAATGTTATAATAAAATGAGACTATACCAGGAAGAAGAAAGTAACTACAATTGGGGATTCTGGAAGTTAATTGTAATTCTTTATCAAAGCTTAATTTTGAAGGAAAAAAATGAGTACAAATTTTTTCTTTAGACAAACATCAAAACTGTCATTTTAAAAATGAGATAATTTATGTGAGCCTGTGCTATAAACTATAACCTATATTAAGAAATTATAATTATAGTTAGACAGTATAGCCCAGCTTATTAAAGTAGAGCAATACTATGACACACGAGATGAAACTGAAGTTTACATAGGTAAAAAATTAAAAGAGCAAACAAAAATTTTACAATTTGATATACCACGAGAAAAAAATCACCAGTTAAAGTTTCATACCCATAGAAGAAGATAAAAATCAAGTCAAAATCTACCAATAAGAAAAAGAAAAGTAGACTAAAGAACGAAACCTAAACAACTCTATAAAATACTGAATAAAAAACAAAAGAAATAAATGATACTCTGTTTTAACCTAGTCAAATGTAGACATTTATTTCCTCTCCTTCTGGAGGATATAGAAGTAATGGTTTAAATCCACACATACAGAGATCAGGAATGCACTAACATCAAAGAAAAAATGTCAACACATTTTTGAAAGAAAGCACATGGAAAATGTGGTGTCAGGTGACGCAGGCTGAGGAAGCCTGGAGTGGGCAGAGAATGGGCTACAGCCAAGGAGGGGTGTGGGTCAACTCTCAGGATTCAGAGAGGATGGGTGGGAGGGCAGGATAAGCAGCTTATTTACCAGGTATACTCACGAGATGTGGCAACTCAGAAATGAAAGGAGTGAACATTTTATTCAAAGTAACTAGGATATCCTAGAAGAACTAAGCATATCGCTATCACTAGATGGGCAACAGTGAGAAGGGGAAGTGAGGAGGTTGAGTGTTCTTCATTGACACGCATCAAAACAGTAATCAATACATGGTGTCTAGAACAGATATACCAGAAAATAATAATGAAAGTATCTACTGAGTGACATGAAGGTACAACAGAAAGATCCCTAAACAGAAATCTACAGTTTGTTGTCTTTGGGATGACGGGGAGGTAATTCAGGGGAACTGTTACTTTTCATGATAAACCCTTTGATGACATTTCACACTTTTTCAGTGTATGGCTTACTTGAGAATATTAAAATAATAAATAAAATTTATCAGGCCACGTACATTTTTTAAAAGAAATAAAATCTGTTCCATAAATCTCAAGGTATATCAACAATTGATGCGTGAACCAAATTATTACCAATCAATGTGTTGATTTTATGATAGTAAAAAAAAAAAAAAAAGGAATAAAATTAAATAGATGGTGGCAGACCTGTCATAAAAGCATTCTTGCTTTAATTTAATCCAAGCAGACATCTGTGGTTCATCCATAAAGAGACAGCGATTTTAGATCTTGCCAAATTTCTTCAGTAAACTAAACCAATTTTCTTCCTTCCTTCTTTCCTTCCTTTCTCCCTCCCTCCCCACTTCCCTCCCTCCTTCCCTCCCTGCCTCCCTCCCTCCCTTCCTCCCTTCATGCTTATATGCATTCTGTGATTCACCTAATCTGTATTCAGTGGCTGCCCTCCATATTAGATTCTGGAATGCAAAGATGTATAATGTAAACTACTGATCCCAATTATCAGGCTAGATAATGTTGAAGATACACCTATAAACTAGTAATTATAAAGTATCTGTTAGGGCTTTCCTGGTTGCGCAGTGGTTAAGAGTCTGCCTGCCGATGCAGGGGGCATGGGTTTGTGCCCTGGTCCAGGAGGATCCCGCACGCTGCGGAGCGGCTGGGCCTGTGGGCCATGGCCGCTGGGCCTGCGCATCCGGAGCCTGTGCTCCGTGGCGGGAGGGTCCACAGCAGTGAGAGGCCCACGTACCGCAAAAAAAAAAAAAAAAAACCTGTTAAATAGTAAAACAGCTTTATGTTTGAGCACTGAGTGCCTCACTAGAAAAAGTTTAAAAACTGCCTTTAAAAGTGGCCAATTTTTAATCCAGCCTCAGTAAAATTAAGAAAATTGAAATCATGTCAAGCCCCTCTTCCGACAACAATGCTCTGAGATTAGAAATCAATTACAGGGAGAAAAACGTAAAAAACATGAACACGTGGAGGCTAAAAAATACATTACTAAATAACCAAGAGATCACTGAAGAAATCAAAGAGGAAATCAAAAAATACCTAGAGTCAAATTAGACTGAAAACACAACGATCCAAAGCCTATGGGATGCAGCAAAAGCAGTTCTGAGAGGGAAGTTGATAGCAATACAAGCATACCTCAAGAAACAAGAAAAATCTCAAATAAACAATCTAACCTTACACCTAAAAGAACTAGACAAAGAATAACAAACAAAATCCAAACTTAGTAGAAGGAAAGAAATCATAAAGATCAGAGCAGAAATAAATGAAATAGAAACAAAGAAAACAATAGCAAAGATCAATAAAACTAAAAGCTGGTTCTTTGAGAAGATAAACAAAATTGATAAACCTTTAGCCAGGCTCATCAAAAAAAAGAGGGAGAGGACTCAAATCATTAAATTAGAAATGAAATAGGAGAAGTTACAATGAACATGGCAGAAATACAAAGCATCCTAAGAGAGTACTACAAGAAACTCTATGCCAATGAAATGGACAACCTGGAAGAAATGGATGAATTCTTAGAAAGGTATAAGCTTCTAAGACTGAAACAGGAAGAAACAGAAAATATGAACAGACCAATCACAAGTAATGAAATTGAAACTATGATTTAAAATCTTCCAACAAACAAAAGTCCAGGACCAGATGGCTTCACAGGTGAATTCTATCAAACATTTAGAAAAGAGCTAACACCCGTCGTTCTCAAACTCTTCCAAAAAATTGCAGAGGAAGGAACACTCCCAAACTCATTCTATGAGGCCACATCACCCTGATACCAAAACCAGACAAAGATACTACAAAAAAAGAAAATTACAGACCAATATCACTGATGAATATAGATGCAAAAGTCCTCAACAAAATACTAGCAAACAGAATCCAATAACACATTAAAAGGATCATACACCATGATCAAGTGGGATTTATCCAAGGGATGCAAGGATTCTTCAATATATACAAATCAAGCAATGTGATACACCATATTAACAAGCTGAAGAATAAAAACTGTATGATCATCTTAACAGAGGCAGAAAAAGCTTTTGACAAAATTCAACACCCATTTATGATAAAAACTCTCCAGAAAGTGGGCATAGAGGGGACCTACCTCAACATAATAAAGGCCATATATGACAAACCCACAGCAAGCATCATTATCACTGGTGAAAAACTGAAAGCACTTCCTCTAAGATCAGGAACAAGACAAGGATGCCACTATTGCTCAACATAGTTTTGGAAGTCCTAGCCACAGCAATCAGAGAAGAAAAAGAAATAAAAGGATTCAAAATTGGAAGAGAGGAACTAAAACTGTCACTGTTTGCAGATGACATGATACTATACATAGAGAATCCTAAAGATGCCACCAGAAAACTACTAGAGCTAATCAATGAATTTGGTAAAGCTGCAGGATACAAAATTCATGCACAGAAATCTCTTGCAATCCTATACACTAATGATGAAAAATCTGAAAGTGAAATCAAGGAAGCAATCCCATTCACCATTGCAACAAAAAGAATAAAATACCTAGGAATAAACCTACCTAATGGGGTAAAAGACCTGTACTCAGAAAACTATAAAACACTGATGAAAGAAATCAAAGATGACACAAACAGATGGCGAGATATACCATGTTCTTGGATTGGAAGAGTCAATATTGTGAAAACGACTATACTACCCAAAGCAATCTACAGATTCAATGCAATCCCTATCAAATTACCAGTGGCATTTTTTTACAGAACTAGAACAAAAAATCTTAAAATTTGTATGGAGACACAAAAGACCCCAAGTAGCCAAAGCAGTCTTGAGGGAAAAAAACGGAGCTGGAGGAATTAGACTCCCTGAATTCAGACTATACTACAAAGCTACAGTAATCAAGACAATATGGTACTGGCACAAAAACAGAAATATAGATCAATGGAACAGGATAGAAAGCCCAGAGATAAACCCACACACCTATGGTCAGCTAATCTATGACAAAGGAGGCAAGGATATGCAATGGAGAAAAGACAGTCTCTTCAATAAGTGGTCCTGGGAAAACTGGACAGCTACATATAAAAGAGTGAAATTAGAACACTCCCTAACACCATACACAAAAATGAACTCAAAATGGATTTGAGACCTAAATGTAAGACCAGACACTATAAAAGTCTTAGAGGAAAATATAGGAAGAACACTCTTTGACATAAATCACAGCAAGATCTTTTTTGATCCACCACCTAGAGTAATGGAAAAAAAAACAAAAATAAACAAATGGGACCCAATGAAACTTAAAAGCTTTTGCAAAGCAAAGGAAACTACAAACAAGACAAAAAGATAACCCTCAGAATGGGAGAAGATATTTGCAAATGAATCAACAGACAAAGGATTAATCTCCAAAATATATAAACAGCTCATGCAGCTCAATATTAAAAAACAAACAAGCCAATCCAAAAATGGGCAGAAGACCTAAATAGACATTTCTCCAAAGAAGACATACAGATGGCCAAGAAGCACATGACAAGCTGCTCAACTTGACTAATCATTAGAGAAATGCAAATCAAAACTACAATGAGGTGTCACCTCATACCAGTTAGAACAGGCATCATCAGAAAATCTACAAACAACAAATGCTGGAGAGGGTGTGGAGAAAAGGGAACCCTCTTGCACTGTTGGTGGGAATGTAAACTGATACAGCCACTAAGGAGAACAGTATGGAGGTTCCTTAAAAAACTAAAAATAGAATTACCTTATGACCCAGCAATCCCACTACTGGGCATATACCCAGAGAAAACCATAATTCAAAAAATACATGCACCCTAACGTTCATTGCAGCACTATTTACAATAGCCAGGTCATGAAAGCTACCTAAATGCCCATCGACAGACAAATGGATAAAGAAGTTGTGGTACATATATACAATGGAATATTACTCAGCCATAAAAAGGAACAAAATTGGGTCATTTGTAGAGACGTGGATGGACCTAGGGACTGTCATACAAAGTGAAGTTAGTCAGAAAGGGAAAAACAAATATCATATATTAATGTATGTATGTGGAACCTAGAAAAATGGTACAGATTAACCAGTTTGCAGGGCAGAAATAGAGACACGGATGTAAAGAACAAACATATGGACATTAAGGGAGGAAAGTGGCAGAGGGGGTGGTGGTGGTGGGATGAATTGGGAGGTTAGGATTGACATGTATACACTCATATGTATAAAATAGGTAACTAATAAGAACCTACTGTATAAAAAATTAAAAAAATAAAATTCAAAAAAAAAAAAGTGGCCAACTTTTCTCTGTTTGAGCAGGCCCAGAAATTAACTTCCTCCAAGGGAGAAATGCTTCCACCAAAAGACATGCAAAGGTTTTAATGAGTTGGTAGCTGAGACTGCAATTTTGTTATTTTGTGTTCCTCTCATGCTATTAAGCCCCTAGTCATAGCAAGCATGTGTTGCTATGCTAGATGGAGTGACTGATACTGATTATCGAGAGATGACTGGGTTGCTGTTACACAGTTGGTTCAGGGAAGACTGTTTCTGTAACCAGGAGTTTCACTGGGTACCTCTTATTCCTTCTGTGTTGAATGGTAATGTTTAATGAAAGAGTACAGCAATACAGTAAGAACAGGAGCACTGAGGATTAAGAACCTTCAGAAATAAATGTCTGAGTCATCCAACCAGGAAAAAACTCTTATTCTCTGAGGTTCTCTCTGAGCTCAAGGAGAACATGAATTGGGTGATGAAATAAGGAAGTGACAGTTACCAACATGACCTTGTGACCAATCACAGAAATAAGGACTGGAGCCACAAATTTGAGTTATGAATATAGTTGCATATGTTAAACAATTACTATTTTCCCTTGACATTCTTCTATTTTATATTTGGTTTATAAGTCACGAGACATGAGGAACCACATCCAGACCTGATACATCATCTAGATCAAGGTGTAGAGTTTGCAATGTACATGGTGACTGATGGCGCCCTGAATTTCTCCTGTTATGTAAACCAGGGGGTTAGTAGTGGGCATCCAGTGGGTTTAAGCTACTAACCATCCTAAAGCGCACAAGGCAGCCCCACACAATAAAGAATTAGTGAATTATCTGAAGAAAAATGTCAGTAGCACCATGGTTGACAAACCCTGATGCAAATGGAGAAAAGAACCAAGGCCTGAGCTTCAGTATGAAGTGGGCAGTGAGATAAGGAGGAACTAGCAAAGGAGATGGTGACAGAACGACCAGTGATGTAGGATGACAACTAAGAATATGTGGTCTCTTTAGAGCCATGTGTAGAAGTGTACCAAGCAGAGGGAGAAATAAAATGTCTCAAATGCTGCTTATAGGTCAATTACAAAGACACCTGAGGGACTTCCCTGGTGGCTCAGTGGTTAAGAATCCGCCTGCCAGTGCAGAGGAAACAGGTTCGAGCCCTGGTCCAGAAAGATCCCACATGCCGTGGAGTAACTAAGCCCGGGCGCCACAACTACTGAGCCTGTGCTCTAGAGCCCACGAGCCACAACTACTGAAGCCCGCATGCCTAGAGCCTGTGCTCCGCAACAAGAGAAGCCACTGCTTGCTGCAACTAGAGAAAGCCTGTGCACAGCAACGAAGAGCCAATGCAGCCAAAAAAAAATTTTTAATAAAATCCTTAAAAAAAAGAAAAAAGACTCCTGAGAAACTGACCCTAGGATTTAGCAAAGTGGAGGTCCTTGGTGACATTAGGAGTCCCCAGCCCCCGGGCCATGGACCGGTACTGGTCTGTGGCCTGTTAGGAACGGGGCCGCACAGCAGGAGGTGAGTGGCGGGTGAGCGAGCGAAGCTTCATCTGTATTTACAGCCGCTCCACATCGCTCACATTACTGCCTGAGCTCCGCCTCCTGTCAGATCAGCAGTGGCATTAGATTTTCATAGGAGTGTGAACCCTACTGTGAACTGTGCTTGTGAGGGATCTAGGTTGCACGCTCTTTATGAGACTCTAATGCCTGATGACCTAGGGTGAAGCTGAGACGGTGATGCTAGCGCAGGGGAGCGGCTGCAAATACAGATCATCATTAGCAGAGGTTTGACTGCACAGAGACCATGATAAATCAATTACTTGCAGACTCATATTGAAACCCTATAGTGAATGGCAAGTGAAAACAAGCTCAGGGCTCCCACTGATTCTACATTATGGTGAGTTGTGTAATTATTTCATTATATATTACAGTGTAATAATAATAGAAATAAAATGCACAATAAATTAATGCGCTTGAATCGTTCCAAAACCATCCCCCAACCCCGCCGGTCCCTGGAAAAATTATCTTCCACGAAACCGGTGCCTGGTGCCAAAATGTTTGGGGACCGCTGCTAATATTAGAGGAAGCAGCTTTGATAGAGTGATAGAAGGTGAAAGGTGCTTCTTTATGACCAGCAACATCGGATATATTTTCTAATCTGGTTATTGCTAATCAGAACTCAAACTAAAAATCATACAATGTTGAACCATAGTTGGGTTAATCAACTACTCTCTGACCTCCTTAGCCAACTAAGCTATTACCATTGTTACTACTATAATTATCCAAATAATATTTATAAATAGCATATATTTAATATATATAAATTATATATTATTTCATAAACCAGCTTATTACCCAAATAAGCTGGTAAATGTTTAACAACTAGCTCTGTAAGATTATGGAGGCCGGCTTGAATTATAACAATTGCTGATCACTGTGGTATAAAAACTCCCTCCCATGGTAATTTTAAGCTAACAATGTCAAGTAAACTAGCTCTCAAAATTTGCAAAAACTTAAAACCCAGCTCCTTCCAAGACAGTATGAGCTGGCTCTTACACATTTTGTTTTGCTTCTGGTCTTCATCTGAATTCTCCTTGCTCTGTTCTACATCAGATCACACTCCAGCCCATGGCTCACTCCCTTGGTTCTGACCTGATAGGTAATATTCAGAGAGCTCTGAGTCATCCTCTCTACAATTTCTCAGTGGCTTTGTGCTTTGCTCAACAAACGTAAGTTCCAATATATTTCTAATGATATGATTATTTTGCCCTTAACTTCTAAATGACCACACCTATGCAAGTGCTATAAATGGTAGGTATGCTGGTTCTCCACCACTGCAACGAGATTTGTCATTTGTTTTGAAAAAGCAGCTGCTGAAAATGACAGTTGTATCTGTGAAGGAAATGATGATACTGGGAAGAATGTTGGAATAGTTTCCCCTTTTCTCAAATTCCTTTGCTCTATTAGCTAACTGCCTGTCACTGTGAAATACAGCAGACTAGACAGCAATAGCTGAACCTAAAATCCGTCTACTAACTGGCTCTGTGGGGTCTTGCTGTTTAATGATTACATACCCATTTTCTTGGAAGGTATGAACACACAATTCATTTAAACCCAGGGCTTTTAAATAAATCTTTTTTTTTTTTTCACTTTTTCTAAATTTGACCCATGCTCTTTTAAGTAAAACTCTCCTCGCTATTTATAATGCTCCCCTCTATCATATGAGTAATTATAAAATTATTTTAAAATTTCTTAGAAACAATGATTCAGTAGATCCAGATACATTAAAATGTGTCTTCGGTTTTGATCCTAAGATGCAAATTGTGGTAAACTAATTACTATGGTTGCAAAATGAATTTTAGTGCTACACTCCAACTAATAATTTTACAAGACATATTACCAAGACACTGATTAATGTTCTCGATGTGTCGATATTTCTCACTGTTTTAGTGATATTGCTGCTTAATTAATTTTGGCAAAACTGTGATCTACTAATAAATCGTGACAGGTAAATCATGCAGGTGAAAATAAATTTTAAAAATAACAATTAAAAGCATCTCTCCCTTATGTTTATACAATATAAACGGACAGCCCAGATGGCTCCATTTTTACTATTTTGATGTCCTTTATTGCACAAAGTTTAAGTAACTTTGTGGCATTTTAAATGTACTTTTTCCCTGCCCATTTGATACACATAAACTTCTTTTTTCTGCCGGTATATATTTCTTTCAGTTTCAGCATCACCAAAATATCTTCTCTCTACTGGAAATGACTGAAATCAATTCTTAAGTTGTTTAAAAATTAGCATATTATAGTTAAAAGAATTGGGGGAAATATTGTATTGAAATAGAATATTTATATGATTTCAAAGTATTGCTTTACAGATTACATATTAATAACAAAGCAAAGAGTACCACTAAAATGTAAAGAACTAGCAGACACCAGATTTGTGTGTGTGCATCACGCATATCACATTGTCAGTAACATGACAAATGGGCATGAAGTGTTTACTGATGTGATGTGATAAGCGGAACACAGAGCATCTCTGTAAGATGCTCATTAAGTATGTTAAACCTGAATCTAACCATGAGGAAACCACTATACAATCTATATCGGAGCATATTCTGTATGATAACTACATACAACATAAAACTGTCTGTGTTAAGGTAAAAAAATAAATAGTTGATATGGGGAGAGTGTTCCATATAAAAAGAGACTTAGGATAGATGGCCACCAGATGCAATACATTAATATTGACCAGATCCTAGAATTTTTTTAAAAGAAAGCTATGTAGGAGATTTTTGGTAAAGTGGGGAAAACTGGAATACGGACTGTATATTAGATATCACATATACATTACATTTATTGTATAATATTCTCGTTACTTGTTGGATTTTTGTTGTTGTTCTTAGGTCATACAGGTATTAAAGTTCTTAGGTTATAAAAAATTCAGGATAAAGTATTAATAGTTAGCGACAACTTTCAAATGGGAATTCCACAGAGGAAATTAAGAGGATGGGTGCAAGTACATATGTGTGTGTACACAACATGTGAGATAAGAGAACAAATGTATATTATATATAATGTATAATATATATGATCTGTATATATGTGTATATATATACACACAAACACACACACACAGAGTAAACACAATGCAGCAAAATGATAGCAGTTGGTTAATCTAGACAAAGGGATTTAATATTCACTGTACTTCTGTAAGTTTGAAATTTTTAAACAAAAATGATGGAAAAACTTGTTGAAAAATTACATTGTTGCTATTTAGATCAAAATATTTTGGAGATTAAATAAGTAGTTTTAAATGGGATAACTTTTCTCTACTTTTACCCATCCGTTTTCCAATCCACAATTCGTGAAATCAGAATAAAATGGTCTACCCAGAGACACACAACTTCTTACTCAGATGAAGGATATTTTTCTAATAATTATTTTGATACCAAATTTTCTCATCTTCAAACTTAAAAAAATATAATCTCTGAAGTACTCCGTAATATGAACAGATGAGCACCGTGCTTTTTAACTACTGAGAGTGACTATTTTATTTCCTTATTTTCAGTGGCTTAAATACAATCCCATTTTGTTTTATAGAAATATTTGTTTCTCATCTCCGTTCTCAGAATTTCTATGATATTTCTGGAAGCTATTGCTTTAAAGTACTTCCTGTAAATTATATCCATGCCACAGACTACCATTTGGCCATCTGGGAAGAAATAATCTAAATGCACTTCACTATCTTAAATTAGTGCTTCCTCCCACTGGTGAGACATTATATTTGAGAAAAATGTTAGAAATCCAGCACTTGATTTGACTGCATTAATCACTGATGTAGGGATTTGCTACTTATCGACTTTGGCAGGCATTTTAACACAAATACTTTATTTCTAACAAATTTTTGAAGGGAGAAATGTTGGTTATACATTTCCTGAGAAAAGTAAAAGAACAAGTTCTCCTTGCCAAGAACTAGTTGTTTTTGACGACATCTAAATATCGAGATAGATCTTTCATTTATTGGACTCGATGGTATCCACGGCTAACACTTTAATAAATTAGCTACACAAAATTAGCATCGATTATTTGCTTTTGGATTATAAGAGACCGTCTGCTTGGAAAATCGAGGGGTTTTCTGCTTTCTTCCCAGCAGAAGTATATGACTGCCACCACTGGATGGCAATCAAAGATACAGAAACACCAGGAGTGCTGGAGACTCACAGCCTAGAGTCTCAGCATTTCAAAAGGAATTTAAGAGGATCTTACTAAAAAATGTATTCTGCCATAAAGAAAATATATACTTATAGTTTATGATTATATAATTTAAAATACAGTCTTTCAGCAAATCATATTTTAATACATCTTCAGACAAAATTATTGAAGCTAGCGATGATGATCTCATTCTATTCAGCAGTACTAGCTCAGAATGTAATAAATTTTTTAAAGTTTAGCTTCTCAGGTGTTCCTTTGATGGTACCTTCACTTAGGAAAGAATAAGTAAGGAGCAGGGAAGAGTGCTGTTACAGCACATTACTGAATGTGAGATTGCCAAGGTTAAAAATCACAAGCTTTGAAAACAGGCAGAATTCGTTTAAACCCACAACTCTGAAACTTAATAATTACCTGAACTGGGGTGGATTCTTCTACCTAGCTCTGCTACAGTTTCCTCATATATAAAATGAGGAAATATACCTATTTCACTGGGTCGGCAAAAGGGAAAAAATGAACAATTCAGGCAAAGGTCTCAATTATTGTGGCTGGCATATCACAGACACAAAGCAGATGGTGGCTGCCAATTATTCTGTGATAAAAATAGATTAGTTTTGTTTACATTTGACTTTATTGCAAGCAAAAGGATTTACATATTACCTTTTACTTATTCTGTCTGTCTG
Organism: Phocoena sinus; assembly: GCF_008692025.1. NCBI lineage: Eukaryota > Metazoa > Chordata > Mammalia > Artiodactyla > Phocoenidae > Phocoena > Phocoena sinus. The sequence goes on along the minus strand of NC_045780.1, from coordinate 61,931,707 downwards.
ATGCTTTCCTAAATACCTTATAAATAAAAGGTTAGACTTGTTTAGTATTAAACTACATCATTGTACTATCTTTTCTGTAAAATGGCCACATAAGTAGAGCATGGGCTTTGATAGACTGACTTCTTTAAGTTCTTTAAATTGGAAGCCAGGGTTGGACAAGCAAACCCAGCTTTGAAGTGACAACCATCATCGCCTTGTGACAAGCACATTTTCTTAGGAGAGCCAGAGGCAGACCAGGCTGAACAACAAACAGGTCATGACAACAAATGACTATGAAAATGGACCCATCACTCTGTCTTCATTAAGCTTGTTCAGAGGCACCTAAGCTTGTAGCCTCTGTAAATCAACCGGAGAAACAAAAATAAAAAGATTCTATACCCTCAAATATTAGAGAAAGTCCTCTCTTTACTTGTCTTCCTATACTCTTCACTTCCAATTCTTAAAAAAGTGATTCTTGCTCCTAAAGCAGGGGGTGATAGAAGATTATGGGGGTTAGGGGGAAAGTTACAGGTGCAAGAAGGTTTATATGTTGTTTTCATCAGGAAAAGTGATTTGTTTTTCTAACACTCATTGTGTTTGTGGCATTGACCTGGAAAAAAAGTACTGTTGTACTATAAACAGATGAAGTTATATGTAATTCATCAAGTAAAAATTTTACCAGAAAAAAATGGAAAATTTGATTTGCTGTTGTTCAACTCCAGAGCTGAAGTTTCCTAGAAACCCCCCTAAATAGCAATTTTGATATTTTAACAAATCTCCACAACATGCATTGGGAAACACTGATGTATAATACAAAGTTTCCGAAATAAGAAGCTTAAAGAAAAAAATGAAATGAGAGAAATGTCAAAAAATAGTAATAAAATTTTAAATATAATGAAATGTTCTATGAGAAATGTTCTTGTAAAGTAGGTGCTGAAGGAGAAATAGGATATTTTAAAGACAAACAAGGGGTAAAGGGCACGCCTGAGGGAAGGAAGAGCTGGGAGTCATGAGGCATGAAATCAAATGGTACACACGGGGAATTATGATTAGTTATGTGATGGCTGAGTGTAAAGTACATGCGGTGGACGAAGAAGGACAGGAAGTGAGGTTTGAGACACATATAAGTAGATACCATATCTTGGGGGACCTTTAGTGTCAAATGGAGAAGCTTGAAGTTCATCTGGAAGACGGTGGGGAGGTACTGATATTAGCGAATTTTAAACGTAGCAGTTCAACGATCATATTTATACTTTTGGAAAACCACTGTGTGAGTTACTGTGGGATGGAGTAGAGAACCAAGGGGGTGGCAAGGAGCCCAGAGATAAGTGAGATTCCAGTCTAACACAGAAGGAATAGATGGGGAAGATCAGAAGGCCCAGAAATACCTTGTCAGTGTGTGACACTGGTACCCGTTGAATCTGAAAGTGAAGGAGATGGAGGTTGACTCCAGAATCTTTGGTTGGAATGTTCTAACTTTTGGTTTATGTGCTTCACTGAACTTGCTACTCAGCCAAATCTGTAATAATCTGAGGTATCTGCACTCCTAAAGATTTTGCTCTTTTTGTCCTGTAAGATGTGATGAAGAGAACAAAAGTACCAGTGTGGCCACCTGGGGAAGTTTTTCACAGCCAAGGCACGTTTTCTGTTTTTAAGAAGCCTGGAAATTTTCTCTAAGAAAATCTCGCTTTACTGGAGTTCCAGACTATGATGGAATGAAGTGGGTATTTGAGAGGATGTTTTTAGATGTTCTCACCACTTGAGGAGCGCTTGGGGCACCTTAATGAGAATGAGCTTCCTGAAGTGATGTTGGGGGCGGAGCTTGACGGGACTTCCTGAGACTCTCAGGAAAGGTGGCCTGTTGGGGTGTGAAGTCAAGCAGAGCCCCTGACCTCCCATTAGTCAAACATGCACCACTCTGAGATGTTACTTTGAAGAGGAAGTCACCTGACCATAGTCTGAAATTGTCATGAAGGAAATGAGATTTTAGGAAGTGTTTTTATGTAAGTGAAACACGGTGAGGATGTTGAGTAAAGCACATAGTTTTCAGGTTCCTGTGTGAGATCTAAATTTTTAAAAATCCAGATCTATTTTTATATCAAGGTAATTTCTTATTTAATACAGAAGAAATGTTGTATAGAGCCTGGAAATTTAAGAAATAATATTAACAACTTTATGAGGCCATCTCAGAACATAATTGTTCCTATACGTAATTGTTCCTCATTACGTAAGTAATGAGTTAACAGAATTAATTCTGGAATTAGCCTTTGATAGTTTATAGTCTTCTGCCATTCCCACCTAGCATGGATTCACGTTTCCACGTGCCTTCACATTATAGCTCCACACTACCCATGTATGGAGATGAAAAACTTACCTATATTTTGCTTCAGATCACAACATCCCCAAAACATAACAACATAGCTGAGAACAGAAGCAAGAAACTTCTTTTTTACAATAGACATCAAAGACTAGAGAGAAATCAACAAAATGTACAACAAGAAAAAAAATACAAGCAATGATTTTGTTATAGATAACATATTCTACTTTCATTAAATGCTAATGAAGAACAGGGAGCATATCCCTTAAATGAAAATGAAAAATAACAAAAATGTCTTGATACAATATTGTCCAGTAAAGAAGCAATGTTGGTGGAGGAGGAAGAAAGGAAATCCCCCCCAAAAAATGAGAAAGGATCTGATTGTTTATAGGATAATAAATTATACACAGTCCTGGGGTTAAAGGTTAGCAGGAAGGGCTTTAAAAGCAATTGTATTGGGCAATTACACATTATAATGTTCACATAAGTGTGTGTTAGCAGGGACTAAAAAGCTTTGAAGGATTATGGAGAAAGATTTTATTTTCTGATGGTTGCATGAATGGTATTTTTGGCACTGCATGGGGATTTGACCGGTAAACCGGACTTCAACACTGCCCTATTGCTCACGCGGGTCATACCAGAGGCATTTGAAAAATATTCACACTTTCAGTGTAGACATCTGTGCCGGTACTTGAATGAAAAAATACACTAGTTATTCTTACACTCATTCATTCAGCTGCTCACCACTCACATATGCAATTTATTAGGGCGCTAGAGCACAACAATGGAAATAACATGAGACCTGGCATCAGTTCCAGCTTTAGCTCTGCTACTTGCTGCTGACAGAATATCGTGTTAGTGATTTAATGTCTCCAATCCTTACTTTCCTCTTCTGAAGACAGAGACCACAACAATACCTCCTTAATAGGTAATAATAGGAGATAATACAAAGTGCTTAGCTATGTCCTGAGTAGTAATATTCTCTACTGTAATTTACCAGACATAATCCTAATATTGATGTGTAGATGGTCTCCTCAGACCTTAAAGGCTGTATAAACAAACAAGGTTACATTAACTTAATTTTCACCTTAATGATCATTGCCTTCAAAAGGCTAGATATGAGCTTTCTAAAGAGCCCTTGAAATCAGGTGTTTCTGAGAATACCCAAAAGGTGTCTCTGAAGTCAACCCCTGCTTAGGCACGCATCAAAGCCACTACACTAATAATACTGTGGCCTCCAGCATCATGGTCTCTGCCAGGGACCACGATCGCAGCTTCCTGGGTTCACCACTTATCTTCTGGGCGCTACCATGGCTATGACATCACCTATCATGGATGGATTGCTCATCAGTCCAAAATCTGTCTGACTGTCTGGGGCAGAATGCAGAGGTGCCCACACTCCCATATTTCCATTGACTTGGGACACAATGGGGACTAAACTGGGAAATAAATTTGAGTGACAGACACTAGGGTGCATGTGAAATCGGACCTCTTCTATGTCCACCGGGCTCTCTGTGCTCCTTACATGTAGATGATTCTTCCTGTAAGTTAGAGTCTTAGCCACCCATGCTTCCAGTTTCACTTTGCCAGACATACCTGAACCTCACTTAGATGAAACCTTGGACTCACTCATGGAATAGTCTAGTGTGAAAGAGATAAACACCTGAGTGAGCGACTAAAGTACGCCTTAGGCAAATGCTATCACAGGAGCGTATACCAAGTACGGGTGTAAGGGCATATACCAGAGAAGGAAATGGCAGGTTGATCAAGCTTTATAAAAAGGTCACATTCGCTCTTGATGTTGAAGGACTGGGAAGAGAAAACTCCAAGAAGAATGAAATGCTTGCCTCAAACCACAGAGATGTGAAAGGATATTTGGTACGCTTGAATTGAAGATATGCTGGACAGAAGAGAAAGAGATATCTAGAGTTGCAGAGAAGGTTTATACTGTGAAGAGGTTTATAAGAAGGAATTGCATTGTTGATTTATTCAAATAATAACCAGATGAATAGGAAATGAATCCCTAAGGGAGGTGGCAGATGGGATGGGGTAGGAAACTGTCACAAAAGTCTAGGGGGCAAAAATAAGGGCCTGAGTGCAAAAGGAGTGATGGTAGAATGAAGATACTGATCCAAGAATGATATTGACAGGAGGAACAACAGCAAATTAAACTCCCCATCAGTATTCCACCTCTGTATGTATTCTTAGATCAGTGGATTTGGGGAAAGTCACAAATTATGGCAATTTCAGGTCCAAACAGAAATATAGCATTCGTTACAACTCAAATGGTAGAGAAATGTTGAGTTTGATAAAATAACCCTTAGTTTAGTCCCATGTTTGGCAGTTGGATATAAATCAAAAGTAATTTTTCCATATTTCATATAAATTTTTAAAATGTGTTTCACTGGAACTATAATATACATCTGTGCTTAGTGACATACACAGTAATGAAGTGCACAGCTTTTGAAGACTCACCTTCACAGGTAACTGCCAGGTTATAGAATATATCAGAATAAACACGTTTAAAACCTGAGTTACCATACACCTATCATGGAAAATGTTATGCTAAGTATATATTTTCCATCTGATTGTTAAAAATTATGCCTTACAGACTTATAGTACGCTCTTCATACTGCATTTTGGAGACTTTCCTTTGGAAAAGAGAATGAGAATTTCAACAAGATGGTAACAATGCCTACTGTAGGCTTACTACAGCCTTATAACTGCCGCTGGGATCAGCAAGGTTGAACACGGCAATTTAGAAGTAATTCCATGATAGCAGCCCCCTCTTTCCTGCGGTACATTCAAAAGAAATAACTTGAAATACTATTTTGAAATATCTCAAATACATAAATTATTTCAAGTATCACATATTTTATATAGACTAAAATATGGGTGATAGTCTGGATTTTTCGCAACTGTTGGCATTAATTGGATGTAGATGCAGTTTGGCTTACAAAGATTTTTAACTTCTTCAGCTTCTCCTCTCATGTCCACCACTTTTCTCCCATCTCTACCACCCCACCTAACCCTGCCCCATACTCATTGCACTCTACCCTCTACCCAAGACTCTTTCCCCCATATGCCTTCACAGCTGGAGTTCTTCTGCATGACATTCTCTCTCCTCCCTCCCCTTTTTATCTAGAGAGCTCCTACTTACCCTGCAGGACTCTGTGAAAATCATTCTGTTAAATCAGGTTCCTCAGAGGCAGACTCTTGTTCCAGAGATTTATTAGAGAAGTGCTGTCAGACAAAGGGGAGTGAGGGATGTGGGTCATGGCCAGAGATAAGAGAGACGTGAGAATGGGTCTCGGCTGGCTGGCATCTAGCTTCCTCTCTCCCACCAGGATGCACTGAAGCACGAACTGCAGCATGAAATTCATTCCACCTTGAGGCAATGATGCCGCTCTCCTGGGCCTTAGTCGTTGCCTCTTGGCTGGGGCCTGGGGAGGGGGTCGGTGTTGAGGAGTGGTGCATGGATTCTGAGCTAGGTGGCAAGTCTGTGGAGAGGATGCCAGCTGTGAGTTGTTAACCACCAACACCTCCAGCAGCGGGGGGACAGATGAGCTGCAGGTCAAGGGGAGGGCAGAGTAGAGCAGAAGCAGCAGTATCCAGTAGACCCCTTTACTGCCTGACTTCCAGATGCTTCTCCAATATACAGTTGACCCTTGAACAATTCAGGGGCTAGAGGCACCAACCCTCAGCACAGTAGAAAATCCACATAGAATTCAGGTAGCCCTCCATACTGGTGGTCTCTCAGTATCCACGGTTCCTCTGTATCCAAGGATCTGCATCTGAGGATTCAGCCAACTTGGAATCACATAGTAGTGTAGTATTTACTGTTGGAAAAGAAGCTGCATATAAGCGGACTCCTGCATTTCAAACCCGTGTTGTTCAAAGGCAACTGGAATCCCATAGCACACTGCACATCACCATGCCGGCACACACTACAGGCTACCCCAGGTGCTATAATTCTCAAGAAGGCAGGGATCACTGCTATGAATTTTAACACTGTAACTAGGCCTTGCACTCAGTAGGCACCAAATAAATATTTGTTCAATGTTGTTCAACAGTGAGAAAGCTAAAATCCCCTGATAGAAATTCAAGATACCAAGTTATCTGTACTCATTTGTATGCAACTAGAAATCATCTCCTTCATTAAGATAAACAAGAGGAAGAGTCTTGACTTTCACATTCTTTCATTAAGAACCCTCTGGACAGGGGTGTTTCCTCTCCACACTGTACCACCTGTAAGTTGCTCTCCTGTTTCTTTTGAATTAAAAACTAAATAGTTTGTTTAGTTGGTGAAATCTTCATGAAGCTGAACAATTTGTTATCTGCGCTGTTACAAAACTTCTAGCAAGGAAAGTGATACATCTGCAAGTAAAATGAACAGGAAACTGCTAATTAGGCATACCCAAACAACCATGTGTCTTCCCAGGAATGGCATTAAAATTTTTGTAAAGGTAAGTAAATAATAAAATTAATAATAAAGTTTGCTAGGGAATAGTTCCCGAAAGACACACGTTAAAAAGCATGATAGGGCTTCCCTGGTGGCGCAGTGGTTGAGAATCGGCCTGCCAATGCAGGGGACACGGGTTCGAGCCCTGGTCTGGGAGGATCCCACATGCCGCGGAGCAACTGGGCCCGTGAGCCACAACTACTGAGCCTGCGCATCTGGAGCCTGTGCTCCGCAGCAAGAGAGGCCACAATAGTGAGAGGCCCGCGCACCGCGATGAGGAGTGGCCCCCGCTTGCCACAACTAGAGAAAGCCCTCGCACAGAAACGAGGACCCAACATAGCCAAAAATAAATAAATAAATTTTAAAAAAAAAAAAAAAAAAAAAAAAATGCATGATAAATTATGCCAGTACAAGCACTAATGGATCAGGTTTGGGTATGCTTCTTGAGGCTTGCTATGTTGACTCGGATGGAGTCCCAAAGAGAAGCTGACTTGCATCTTGCATGAATAAATTCCTAATTAGCTGCCCAGTCCTGAAGCTTTTCCACTTTATAAACAGCTTGATCTGAGGGCCTTCACAGTGCATGGAATTTTGGCCAAAGAATATTTTTAAATTGTAGAACTACATAATATTGAAAACACCATGTTCTAAACAGAAATCTTTATCCAAAATACATACACTAAAAATTATATATATTTACCTCATGTAAAGAAGATCATTTCTAACATTTCTTTTAAAGGAAATAATACTATCATTAATAAATGGTAAATTTCCTTTCCAGAATTTTTTTCTGAAGATGCTATACTAAGAACAGTATGATTGATATTTACCTAATATTTATTTGCAGTTACCCAGAAGTCTATTATGGTCAGTATTTAGAAATAGACTAATAGCCGTTATTATGCAAAACTCTACATATTATATCATGCATATTTGTATGAAAGAATAGTGATTTTAAATGCCTCACCTCCTGAGCACAGCTACAGATCCAAATATGGCTTAAATAATTAATTTCCATTGGTGATACCAAATATCTAAGGAGGATACAATCAATGCTTTTTTTCCAGAAATATGAAATATTTAAAAGTCTGACTATGTAAAGGCTTCAACCATCTGATATGCAAAATTCATTATGTATAAGATGCTCTGTATATCAACATGGAATTCCATCAGATACCAACTCTGCTCTAAAATCTTTATCCAAACAAGCGTTATATATTTTCTACAATAAGATTTATCACATCATGACATCTAAACTTCCTTATGAGGAGAAATGGGCCCTTTCCCACTTTAAAAAGTCTGAAGTCTTAGAGGGACATCCCTGGCGGTCCAGTGTTCAAGACTCTGCTCTTCCACTGCTGGGGCCATGCGTTCGATTCTCTGGTCAGGGGACAAATATCCCACACACCTCGAGCGGCACGGCCAAAAACAGTTTTTAAGTCAAATCTAAATTTTTGGAAAGAAGTAATTACTCAAAAAAAAAAATTGTAGGGACTTCCTTGGTAGTCCTGTGGTGAAGAATCCGCCTTCCAATGCAGAGGACGCGGGTTCCATCCCTGGTCAGGGAACTAAGATCCCACATGCCGCAGGGCAACTAAGCCGGGGCGTCACATCTACTGAGCTCATGTGCCTCAACTAGAGAGCCTGCGTGCCACACCCTACAGAGCCCACATGCTCTAGAGCCCGCGCACACAACTACAGAGCCCACGAGCCCTGAAGCCTGCGCACAACTAGAGAGAAGACCCCGTGCCACGACTAAGACCCGACGCAGCCAAAAATAAATAATAAAATAAATAAATAAATCTTACAGTGGTTTTCATACTTGATTGTGCATCAGAATCATTGGGAGAGCATCGATTCTGGGGCCCCAGCCCCAGGGTTTCTCGTTCAGTAGAGGCCTGGGGTGGAGGCCTGAAAATTTGGGAACCACACTTTGGGAACAGTGACTGTACTAAAAGTTTGGAACATAAAAAATATATATCTCAATGGCATAAGTTCTTTCATGTATTTTCAGGGAACATCACACTGCATTTCTCCTTAACTATGTATCCCTACACCTTAAAGGTGACATCTTTATGGAATATAATTAGTATTTCTCTTAAATAAACATCTTTCTTCCTCACTAATAGGTTAGGTGTCATGAAAAAAAAAAAAAAACTTTCTTCCTGACTAATTAATTAGATGAAATTCAAAATACATATATTTTAAGTGAAAAGTAGAGTGCTTAGATGAAAATAAAAATAAGGCAAACCAATATATAAATTTCAGAAAAATAAAAGCAAATGCATAATCAACTATGTATTGGATGATAGCGTACCTGAATGTATGGTTTTAATATAAAGAAACAGATTAAAAGTTATGATTATATTAATATCTGGAATTAACTTTTTATACCACTCACATGCTCTCCATACATGAATTTCCAGTGTGATTATGACACATCTCTCTTGTATTTTATTTCAAAATATAAGAAATCACCCCCTGATAAACTTATTTGCTCTGATATGGATGTACAAGGACTGTAGTAAAATAAACAGGCAAGAAAAACCTTCACTACCAAGGACCAAGTTCTCTCCTTATTCCAATCCACCCTACTCAGTCCACTTAGGCCACTGTAACAGAAACACCATGAACTGGTGGCTTATAAACAACCAACACATTCCCCACAGTTCTGGAGGCTGGCTAGTCCATGATCAAGGTACAGTAGTGAGGGCCTCAGTCCTCGTTTATAAATGGCTGTCTTTTCCCTGGGTCCTCACATGGGGGAAGGAGTGAGTGAGCTCTGTGGGGTCTCTTTTACAAGGGCACTAATTCCATTCATTAGGGCTCCGCTCATGCCCTTATCACCTCCCAGAGGCCCCACCTCCTAATATCATCACACTGGAGGTTAGGTTCCAATATACGAATTTGGGGGGTGTGGGTGGACACAAACCTTCAGTCTATACCACACCTCGTCATCCAGGGTGCAGAGTGAGAGCCAGGCTGGGTTTGGGCTCTACTCAGTTGGGAGAGCAGTGTTCAGGGTGTTCTAATCAGCTCCCTACCACTCTATGGTCTCCAAACCACCAGTCCGACGTTCAGTGCAGCAGTTACCATTTTCTGTTTTATAAAATTCCATTCTCAAATAATTCTAAACCTTACACTGCAAGACTATTTAAGAAACCTTTATTCGCTTTTATTTTATTTGATGAGTCACTTGTATTTCATTTGAAATGTATGGGCGTTCCAAGATATTGTTCCTCAGCAAGGTATCTTTTTATATGTCAGAAAAATATGTGAAAATTTTCCTTTAATATTTATATGAATAAATTTATTTTCATTTTGGGGGGGAAAAGGACTGAAAGCACATGGTAAATTATAAAAGCACACAGAACGATAAGCAATCATTCTTTCCTTCCTATACATGTCCTCCAGTTCTCTTCTGCAGGTATGTCCATATAACTACCTGTACAACCACGTCTTTCTTCTTAAAAATTGAAAAGCTATATTCCATTTTTAATATACCATAACAATTCATTATTTTCCTATTAACGGGCATTTTGGTTTTCCTTACGCAACCATAAGCTATGTACAATACAATCTCTACTGTTTATATATGTTGGTATGTCTGAAGATAAATTCCTACATGTGAAACAGCTGCTCCATAGGTCACATGCATTTGAAATATTGATATGTGTTGTCCAATTGTCCTTCAAAGACACAGAAGACAGAAATAATTGCTCCTTCTATTGAAGTATTTAAATACCTTTTTCTTCACACTTTGGTCAATGCTGTGAATTATAAAATTTAATGATCTTTATCACTATAATAACTGAGAAAAATAATTTGTTTTTTAATTTAATTTAGTTTAAATTAATTTGTGTTGGAAATTCTTTAACTTGTATGGCTGAGGTTATTCTTTTCATATGTTTAAAAACCTCTGATAAATTTCTGTGAACTGTTTATTGATGCAATTTTCTATTAGATGTTCAGTGTTTTTTTAACTCATATGAGGAAGAACAATATTCAGCGGGGATAAGTCCTTCTGTGATATAGATTGTGCATGTTTTATCCTCAGTGTGGTTACATACTTGTAGTTTGCTTACAGTATGTATTGCTCTGCAAAGAAGACAAATCTCCCAGATAAAACAAGTGTGACAGATTTTCATTAACTGTGAATTATAATGTTTTATTCTTTAGAGGCACATGATCAGTTTCTTTCTCTTTTTCATTCTCTCTCTCTCATAACACACACATCAGCCAGTACGGAATGGTAAGTTTCTCTTTGGTTTCTCTCCAACTTTGAATTCAAAATTACTCTCCAAGAAGCATCCAGATTGTATCAGTCCTGGCTCGATGCCTCCAGTGACTTCTCCATGCACCTAGAATAAAATCCAAACTTCTTCTCTGGCCCATGCAATCTGACACTTGCCCATCTACAATCTCATTCCAGACAATCCTCTTGCATTAACTTGCCTCACTACGCTGCACCCATGCTGACTTCCCTTCTGTTCCTCAGACACATGAGGCATGATGTTCTCTCTACTTGGAAAAATCAGATCTTCCCACATTTTCAGCTTAAATGTGACTTCTCCAGAGAGGTTTTCCCTGGAGACTTAATCTAAAACACACCATCTTTAGAACAGCTCCAGGAGAGCACCAACTTGCCACCTCAGTCATCACCTAGAACACTACCTGTGATGCTTAATTTTACGTGCCAGCACGGCTAGGCCACGACACCCAATAGTTTTGCCAAAGACTCATGTAGATATTGCTGTGAAGGTATTTTTTAGACGTGATTAACATTTAGAACAGTAGATTCTGTTTATGTCAATCCCAATCTCCCAGTTTATCTCTCCCCCTACCCCTCCTTTCCTCCTGGTAACCATAAGTTTGTTTTCTATCTGTGACTCTGTTTCTGTGTTGTAAGTTCATTTGTACCATTTTTTTAGATTTCACATATAAGTCATATCATATGATATTTGTCTGACTTATTTACTTCACTTAGTATGACAATACACACTACTATATATAGAATAGATAACTAATAAGAACCTGGTGTATAGCACAGGGCACTCTACTCGATACTCTGTAATGACCTATATGGGAAAAGTATCTAAAAGAGAGTGGATTTATGTATATGTATAACTGATTCACTTTGCTGTACAGCAGAAACTAACATCACATTGAAAATCAACTATATTCCAATTTAAAAAACAAACAAACAGGGCTTCCCTGGTGGCGCAGTGGTTGAGAGTCCGCCTGCCGATGCAGGGGACATGGGTTCATGCCCCGGTCCGGGAAGATCCCACATGCCGCGGAGCGGCTAAGCCCGTGAGCCATGGCTGCTGAGCCTGCGCGTCCGGAGCCTGTGCTCCGCAACGGGAGAAGCCACAACAGTGAGAGGCCGCGTACCGCAAAAAACAAACAAACAAAACAGTAGATTCTGAGTGAAGCAGACTACCTACATGATGTGGGTAGGCCTCATCCAATCAAGTTGAAGGTCATAAAAGAAAAGGCAGACGTTCCCAGAAAAGGAAGAAATTCAACCCCCAGATTGTCTTCGGATTCAAGACTGTAACTGTTGAAGACTGTTGACTTTCAACAGAATTTCCAGCCTGCCAGCTGCCCTGCAGATCTCAGGTTTGCCAGCCCCGACAAACCCATGAGCCAATTCCTGAAAACCTCTTTCTACATGTAGAAGACAGATGATGATAGGTAGATAGATACTATTGGTTCTGTTTCTCTGGAAACCCTAACACATCAAATACATTACTATATATTTATCACATAGGAAGCCCTCTCACTGCAGGTTTTATGTTTATACTGTGCCTCTTTCTACCCCACAGAGCATCACCACTTACCTCTGAAGAAACATATATGGAAAATTGAGAAGCATGACTTCAAATTAGATGGCAAAGACTCAATTCCAAACCAAAAGTGCCATACATTTTTTTACTACTTTGCAATGCTACTTAAATATTCCATGCTCACTAAAAGAAGACATTCATTTTGTTTAATACAAAATAATTTAAATATATTACTCTAAAATGTTGATTTACTGATTCAATATCCCTAAAAATGCCTAGGTCCTGTTTAGAATAATCTAAAAAAGGACCACTATTTCATCCATATCCATAATTAATTGTCATTTCATATTTAATGTATGCAAAATGTATATGAAAATGTTTATATCATCACACATCATATATTAATGCCTTCCCGGCTAGCAAAGGGTCTTCACTTTATTAGGAGGGCTTTCTTGCCGTCAGAACTGCATAGAATGAGGCAAAAGAAATGAGCAGCTTTGTACCAATTTAGGTACAAGCTGGCTGAGGCTGATAGAGGGAACTCAAGAATTAAATGGCATTTCTTAAAATGAAAATACCATTCTTTATATAGAAATGTTATGAAACATTTAAGCACTATCCTGAAAGTGTATAGAGAGCAAAATTTTCTTACTGGTTTTTCCCTTCTCACAACCATTGTTCAGAGTTCTGTACTGTATCGGATGAACTGGCTTTTAGGCTGCTTTCCAAACTTGAGACTCATTTCCTTCATGATTCTAAGACTCTTGGGTTTCTTATTCAATACCCTAAAGATTTATAACTTGGACTCTTTGTGGCCCCATCACATATAAAAATGATTAAAGATAGAGCTTTGAAAGTGGATTATGCCAAAAAAAATACTCAAAAAAAATAATTTGCATTCATTTCTTTCCCAGGAGAAAAAAAATTAAAACATTCCCTCATTTCAGTATAGTCATGAGAAAATGAAATCTTCAGAACAATGAGGTACATAATTATAGTAATCATGCCAGTCAAAACACATAGGTCAATAACCTTCAAATGGTACATTCATTAACGTGCAAGTAATTTCAAATCCGATTTCGGGAACTCATTTGTTTTGAGGAATGTGTCAGCACATAAGCATCCTGATGGTTGGTCAAGAAAATGTGCTGATAACCAATGGGCTGTTCTCATAAAATAAATGAGACTAAACTAGACTCTATTTGAAGAAGAAAGTATCGTAAATCAGTGATTGTTCTCTTTCATCTCTTCTGGCATTTTATTCTAAAATATAATAAATCAGGGCCTCCCTGGTGGAGCAGCGGATGAGAGTCCGCCTGCCGATGCAGGGGACACGGGTTCGTGCCCCGGTCCGGGAGGATCCCACATATCGCGGAGCGGCTGGGCCTGTGAGCCACGGCCGCTGAGCCTGCGCGTCCAGAACCTGTGCTCCGCAACGGGAGAGGTCACAACAGTGAGAGGCCAGCGTACCGCAAAAAAATAAATAAATAAAATAAAATAAATCATTCACTGATGAATTTATATCCTATGATATGGAAGTGTAGGAACCAGACTAAGAAACACAAATATGCGCCATCTTTATAGATAAGCAAACTTACAGCTATTTTACTAAAAAGGGAAGAGTCTTTCACTTCTAAGTTCAGTATGAAAATGAAGGAAAAGTAAGGAACTCCTCAGGCTAAGGTAAGAATAAACTTCCCGGAGCCCCTGAGGGCTGCTGCTGCTTTGCAGTAACACAGCCTGCACTCACAAGTCTATGGAACTGTGATGAAATCTGTATCCCTGAAGAGATAACTTCTGTGCTAAACAGATGGGAAAAGGTCCTTTAGGTTTCCACTTCAGTGAACTTTTATCTTGCTGTCTCTTATTTTTGTCGTCTTTCTCTACACACAATCTCTGATGGAAGCAAGTAACAAGTTATAAATAGCTTCCTTGTACCCTGTCAGTCTGGCAGGAAACTGAGCAGTTAGACACACCATGATGGCTGCTGTTCAACCTCATTTTGTTTTAGTGATTCTATTTATGATATGTATTTCCTTCGGGAACTCAGTGGAGGAAGAGAAATGACTCTAAGTGTAGCAGTCTTAAAACTATCATGTCACCGAAACAATCTGTTGTATGGTGTACTGATAGCATGGCTTCAGACATTTATTTCCAGTCAACGGGTAGTTCATTATGATCAACTCTAAGACAGTGATTGTTCCCAAACTACTGCTTGGGAGTAAAATATTTTTCATTTATCTTTATGTTTTTTCTTTGTATCTTAACTTTTAGTTCTCCCTTGAGAAAACTGATGTATTGCATGGGTACAAGACAGACCACAACTCTCCAAATTCTCCAAAAACTGGAGCATTTGATAAACTGCCTATTAAGATACATTTTCTCTACTTCTATCCTCAATGAAATAATTCTTTCAACTATTCATAAGGCACTATCTCCTACTTCCAATCCAAAATCCCTGATATTAATTTTTACTGACTCATAAACCAACCTTCACATGTCTGTTTTCCAAATGGAAGTTTTCTGATCCATGATAGAAAACCTCCAATGAAGAGAGAAGCTTAATACAATAGTGTTGCATTCCTACTGAAGTAAAGGATTATAAACTGCTCAATAAGAAGATTTAATCGGTTTTGAATGTTTATTATGTGATAGCCAGTATTCTAAATTGTTGATGTTAATAACTTACTTAATTCTCAAATATGAGATAGGTATTATTTTCAGCCACATTTTAAAGATAAGAAAACGGATGCAATTAGAAGTTAATAAATGTGCCTGAAATCACAGAGCTACAGTGGCTAATCTTTACTAAGAACCTTAGTAGCCTGGCTCTCCAGTCTATGGTCCTAACCTCCGAGCTTTTACCGGCTTTCTGAATAAGTGACTACATTATAATGAACAGGCAAAAGTTTAATACTACGTAGTCAGGACATGCCCATGAAGCCCAAAAGAAAGAGTGCTGAGAAGGAGAAGAGAAAATCTGAAAGGTTCCCACAAATGGAAATAATGCTGTTTAAGAGGTCACCAAACTTGGAGCACTTCATTCAAAAATGCATTTGCTCCCATTCTGTTTCTTGCCTCCAGGTCAGCTGATTAAAATTCCATCCAACCTTAAAGATTTTGTAAACCATTCATACTTGTAATCCTTTGAACAGTGTTCATCTCCTCTTTATCTGAATCTGGTAAGAAACGGCTCATGTCTGTCCTGTCTATCACTGTATCCCCATTATTCAGAACAGCATATGTGACAGAATAGACCCTTAACATAATTTTTATTATGCCTTACTTTTTATTATGTTTTATTATAAAATTTTCAAAAATACAAAGAACACCCTGAACCCACAATACACCTTCCATGACTATCCACACACACAGAAAACCTTGTTTCACATATAGTATTACCCTCTTCCCCTCATTCACTGAATTATTTTAAAGCAAATTCCAGACATCATCTTATCTCATCTCATCCGTATATATTTCAGAGAATTTATTTGAAATGAATGGAGACCCATATCATATATTACCTCTTTTATTAAACAGTTTTTAAATCTCCTTAAACAAATGAGATTTCCTCCTTATTTGAAAGTCTGTGGGATTTTTTTGTGTGTCTCTCTTGTTTCACAGTATCTGTCTTACTGTGTTCATATTGTGAATATGTGCTCTACTGTGTTTGGAATCTAAGTCCCTGAGGTGGGGACAAAGTCTTACCTTTGTATCCCATTCAAGTTCAATCGCAGTATTGAACATGGAATCTAGTTTTCTGTCTCCTTCCCACCAGTCCCAAATACATGTAAAAGGATGTATTTTACATCCTTTCTGCTTCCGTTTCAGCTGAGAACAAGACGATAGAGAGTGTTCCAAACTGAGGTGCTAGACATAAAAAGCAGATGGCTGAAAACTGGTTTTGAGTCCTTCATCTTGGCATCCATCTTAATTGTATTGAAGGATTGAGGTTGAAGAGGCCAAAGGAGAGAATTTCTTTGAAGAAACTTGGACTGCTGTGGCGGCCCATGCCTGTAGCAGAAGTTGCCTGCCTTGCAGCAGAGTAATGAGAGGCAGCTCCACTGAATACAGGCTGTCCTTCCACCAAAAGCAGGAGAGAGAAGCAAAGTTTCTGTGGTCTAGAGTGGACCATGCAGGAGAAAAGAACCCAACCAGAAGATCTCAGCAGAAGGAAGCCAGATGGAGAAGATTAGAAGAGGCATTGTCTTGAGCACACAGAAGCCCTAGAACATCAGTCTTAAAAGCCACCAAGTTAACAATCATCGATGAAAGATACAAAATTATCAGCCATAAAGAATATTCCTTTCTCCCACCCCTTCTCTCTCACTGCTGCCCCATTGTCCTGCCAGCTCCAAACATGCAGGAGTCAGAAACATTGGCTGGAGGACAAGAAGTCAAGGTTGGTACATGGACCTGAAGTTGTTCACCCCCCACTACAGGTGCCCCTGAGACTGGAGCAGTACCTCATGGCAATGCAGAGAAATGGCCACTTTAAATGAAGTTTTGCGTATCAAGTCAGCCTGGACCTCTTTACTGAATTTAGACTTTCTTCGGGCTGAATTTGATTACTGAATTTAGACTGTTTATGGAACTAATGACAATAAAAGACCCTTCAGACATTTGACAAAAAAAATTCTGAGAATTGGCTGTGATTTCATTCTAGAGACAGGGAAAAGCAGCCTTCAGAGTGGGTTTAGTGAAACAGTTTCTCCTTTCACCTTTGAGTCCAGCTGCCCAAATGTAATGATTGTACTGCTTAACAGGAGACAACTGACTACGAAGCAAATAAGCCAGTAAAGAAAGATTCAAAAGGAATGTCTCGGTTCAGAAGATGACACACCATGCAATTATTGCCAAATTAATGGAGCATTTCTTCGAAAATAACAAAATGTGTATATTGACCTGAGAAGAATGGGTATTGTCCTAGGCTCTAATACTAGGAATGTCAGAACTTGGAGAAAGGATGATAAAATGTGTATCCCTTTGCTACCTTCTTTTATTCTCTACAGAACCAAACTATGGGATAACTATTTTAGACACTATCTTTTAAATAAAAATTATCTGCCAAGCAAGTATACTACAGTAAGGTAGAAAGATGGTACACAGCCGAGAACTCTACACATTTTATGCTCATTCAGAAACTAATACATCAGTCATACTGATACTTGTCCCATTGGACCTAGACTGTGTATTCTACAACGTGAGGAATTCGACAGTCTCATAATATATCTAAAACCACACTTTTTATTTCTGCCACAAAAGAGCAAAAATGTTTCAGTTCTTCCCATGCTGAAGATAGCAGACTCAGCTTTTGACCTGGGGCAGACCTTGGCACTTTTACCCACCCTCAACCCAGATGCCTCATTTATGATAGAGACAATCAGACCTAATATGTCTCTAAGACAGGAGGTTCTTAAGAGTTCTTTAGACTCTGGTTCCCCCAAATGTCTATGGAAGTACACACAATGGGACAGGCCTGATCTTAAGCTTAAGTTAGAAAAAAAAAATCAGTATCCAGAGTCAGACATAGGTAGAAACTTTCATGATTCATCTCTCTTCTTCTCATTTTTCCAACACTCAATTTCATTTTGGAACCATATATTACCCACCAAAATGTTATCACCAAGCTACATCCCCAAATCACCATAACTTAGTTCTCACTAACACTTATAAAAATTCCTTTTCCTCGGAGTCCTGTTATCTTTAAAAAATTATTGATAGGTGTTCAAGGACATTGCTCTTAGCCTCTCAGATATAGAAGCTGTGTTATAAAATAAATTTCAGTAGACAGGAAGATATATGACATATAAATGCAAAAAAGTATTCAAAGTGTCATGAGGTTACGATAAAACACAATAGAGGGAATTCATTCCACTAGCACCCAAGATAAAAGTGGGAGTTTGGCAAAACTGTATACACAGCTGTATGGAGAAAATGATTTGAAAATATTCCATTAATAGTGGAAATATCAAGATCCATGGCACATTGTTGCAATGGGGTAGGAGTGGGGACGCCGTGTAGTCATCCCTTTTAAGTGACCTCCAATTCTGAACCAACTAAGACAGGCCATAGGTATGATAACATTGATAATTATTACAAAGGTTTAATTTAGTATTATAAACCTGATCGCAGAGGTAGAAATTGCGAGGGGAAAAAAAAAATAGAAAACAGACTGGTGTTTAAGTCATGAAGAACATACTGCCTTTGCATAAGCAACATAGGAAAAACAAGCAGTTGTTACAGTAATAAAATTCAGAGCAATCCTGAGACCTGGCTGGGTTTAAAATGTAGTCCATGACATTTGAAAACTAAGCCAGGTGTTTAAAAAATATATATGTAGGAAGGTCAGGAAGAAAAAGAAAATTTGAAGATGAAGTGTCTTTCCAGATAAATAATGGGTAAAAGAGAAAAAAAAAGGAGAAAAAAAAAAGTCTTTCCAGATAAATAATGGGTAAAGGAGAAAAAAAAAAGTGAGGTCAAAAAACGTTATGGCCAGAAAAAATGTCATTTTTATGGTTTTATATTTTTACCTATTTTTTAAAAATTTGATTCTAATATGTTGAGAAGGGGCACCTTATCGTAAGAGTTCAAAAAGAAAACACTGGGATAGGAAAGAAGCATTAAAGAACATTAACTACATACGATGAAGTAGAAACCATGTGAATTATTCATTTTACGGGGATACTTAACAGCTATTGGCTAGTTTAAGGGTTGTTGCGGAAGTTATAAATTCCTGGAGACGGAGGGAGAGTTACTGGATTATCTGTCTATTAATCAAAAGGGAAAAGGAAGCCCTGGTAATTAAGTAGCTGTCACCTGAACTTCAGTACTCAGAAAGACAAGCGCAAGCCATCAAACAATCAATTTGCAATCACAAGGAACTGAGAACAGAGTGAGCGCTGGCAGGCCTTTCAGAGAACAATTTTGTTTCGGATGAAGAGACAGGAAGGGTAGATAAGAGGGACTTTAAGAGTTAGAGACTATGTGGATTTCAGTAGTAAATTTTCATCGTTAATCAGAAATCATCTGAACTGTGGACCTCGGTGTCATGATAGTGTATCTGGTATGCATGCACTCTTTAAAATCATTTGAATTAAAATAGATTTTGTTTCATGAATTAACATGCTACAACTATTTGAGATATTTCATTTACAACCACAGAGGAATTCCACCTCTTTTGATGAGCACAAAGGTGATCTGACCCAGTTTACAGGCCTGTCATAATTCTGAAACAATTTGTATGGTTCTCCTGTTCTTTGAGGCAGCACGTCTGTGCACATAAGTAATCTGACCAATCATCTCCTAAAAAATGCCTCCAGAAGAAATCTTGTCAAAAGAATCACTCCGTTCTTAACAATGAACGATATGCTCAATCTTGGCCACAGATTTATCCTATTGATGTGTTTGGCGTAATTTCTCTAGAATGAACTTGAGTATTATAACTCAGCACAAGAAAGGAAAAAACCCCTATGACCCCCACATGTGGTACAAATTCACTTGATATTCATTTCTTCAAAATTTGAAGGCATTATTTATCTCAACCAACTGCAGGTCTCTGAAATGAATATTCTATATGGGGATCTTAGCATTTTCACACACTGATCGCTGCTATACTCTGTTTATTCGCAAGGAAAAAGCAGCTAATAGTTCGGGATTGTAACATTCATTAGAACTTGCCTTTACATCGAAGCCATCTTAGATTACTGAACTACTGAATTTTTGAAACATATCCATTAATGCTTTGAAAAAATTATATCACAAAATTACTACAAAAATCCAATTTGCTTAGAAATGAAATGTAAAAATAGTGCTTTTATTTCAAAAAAGAATTCTAAAATGAAAAAAAGCAATAATGGCTCATAATTCTAACATCACTATAACATCTGTTTCCATTAAATATAAATATAATGGAAATATAAAGCCTCCCCAGTATTTTAAATATATTAGCAGTTTTCATGTTAACTGTCCAGAAATATTCTATGTGGAATGAATGTCAGTACTTTTATTTATGCAAATCTGTTGATAAAATATTTAATATCCGGGCTTCTCTGGTGGCACAGTGGTTGAGAATCTGCCTGCTAATGCAGGGGACACGGGTTCGATCCCTGGTCTGGGAGGATCCCATATGCCGCGGAGTAACTAGGCCCGTGAGCCACAACTACTGAGCCTGCGCGTCTGGAGCCTGTGCTCCGCAACAAGAGAGGCCGCAATAGCGAGAGGCCCGCACACCGTGATGAAGAGGGGCCCCCGCTTGCCACAATTAGAGAAAGCCCTCACACAGAAACGTAGACCCAACACAGCAAAAATAAATAAATAAAATTAATAAACTCCTACCCCCAACATCTAAAAAATATTTAATATCCAACTTTTAACTTTTTTATTGGAGTATAGCCGCTTTACACTGCTGTATCAGTTTCTGCCATACCGCAAAGTGAATCAGCCATGCATAGACATATATCCCCTGTTTTTTGGGATTTCCTTCCCATTTAGGTCACCACAGAGCACCAAGTAGAGTTCCTTGTGCTATACAGTAGGTTCTCATTAGTTATCTATTTTATACATAGTGTATATATGTCAATCCCAATCTCCCAATTCATCCCACCCCCCTTGATATCTATACATTTGTTCTCTTTCTGCATCTATTTTTACTTGAAATTATTCCACTTTAGCAGATATAAATATGCATCATTTTTGACTGCCACGTAATATTCCATTGTCAATATACCATGATCCATTAACTAGATATGATGGATATTTATATTTCAGCATTGACTTTGCATTGAAAAAAAACTCCTGTTCTAAATTTATTTCAAGAACTGGCTGAGCCATGAATGAAATTACAATTTAAATTATATTTTAAAAAATGTCAAAGTACACATGAGAGTTTTCTCAAGATCAAACAGAAAAGAAATACCCCATCAGCTTACTCTGAAGCATTAGGGAATAAAGTTTTGGGGAAGTTCAATGAGATGATTCTTGTGAAACCTCAGCTGAGTGCTAGAAAGTAATTAGGGCTGAAAATGTTCATTTGGGAAGTAGCCTAGAGATGGTGGTAGGGAGCCAGTGTGTGAGGTTCATCTGCTGGCCCAGAGAAGGAGAAGCAAGGGAGTAGGTTGGTGACCCATGAGATAGGGACAAAAGAGGGGGGGAAAAAAACACCCTCAAAAAAAGGGAAAATGTCAGCTAAGGTGATGAGGTAGAAGGGCTGTTTGAGAAAAAATTAAGCAAAGCGGAAGGTGTTCACAGGAGAGTGGAGTCACATAGGGCCCTTAGAAGCAGCTGACAAACGGGAGGCTGGGTGGTATAGAAAAGGGAAGACAGGAGCTGGAAGCAAGTGAGAATAATGAGAATTGCTCACTTTCTTTACCAGAAATGTGGACACTTCCCAAGGAGGGTTCTTGCTAAAGATGAACTTTCTTTATTCATAAACCATGGTCTTAAAATATGTATCATGTAGAAGAAAATATATTTTTGAGTTGAAAATACTCTCCTTCTAAAAAGTTTTCCCAAATCATTGATTTCTCCAACAGTATTCCCTATTATACAAACCTCAGACCAAATAGAGGGGAATGGGACAAATTGAAACTAAGGTTCCTGCAATTCTAGAATCAAATGTATAATGTAATGTGATATATTAAATATATTTATATTCTATACTAAATTGTTCATTCATCATGAAATTCTCATTAGCCCTTGTAGAAAAATTGTTAATACACAAAAATGTTCAATTCCAGTTTGAACAATGTGAAAAGAGAAAGTATAAGTCAAAGTAGAATTTAATTACTAGGTCTAAGTGGCAGAAATCTTATTAACATGAATACTGTAAGAATTCAAAATACTATGCATGCTATGACTGCTCTCAGTAAAGGCAAGACAAATATATCTAAGAATACATTTCGGCATCCAAGGGGCATAATGGAAAAAGAACACTAGCCATGTCAGCCCAATTTTTTATTTAAATTTAAGTATAGATCCTGCCTTCAATAACTATTTTCTGTGAAATCAAAGATTCCCTATGAGATATTTAGATGTAAACTACAAGTAATCATTTAATATATCAGGAATACAACCTTTAACTATAATGAATATGATCACACAGAAATAAACAGATTTTACTACATAAATTTCTATTAATATTAATTACAGTATATGTTTATCATAGTAAATTGAATTTGCTAAAGGACAGTTTAAATGAGCTCATCATTCTAGTGGTAACTAAACTACCTATCTTTATACAGAGTAGGTGTGTTTATAAATCAGAAAGTTTATCACCTTACCTTTTAGCAGATTGCTCAAAATAAAATACACTAAAACATCCTAATCCAAGCACAGCACAGGTCTACAATCTATGGAAATCGCCAGCATTGGAAAATCAAAGGACTAATTCCTGGCCAATTGTACTGACCAACACTATTGTAACAGAGGGAGAATCTAGGACTTTTTCAAGCTCAGGTAATTACTTGTGAGCACAACCAGTTATAGGAAGTGAAGGAAAATAAACTCTAGAAATTCTAGATGGTGAGAAAAAAAAGGTGAAAAATTTCACTCCTGAGCTTGAGAACAATTGACAACATACAAATAAACAATGCCTCAAACAGACATACATAAAAGTACCAGCCCTGTTTCCCTCTCCCTCTCTCCCTCTCTCACACACACTCATACACTCAGAGACAATTGTAGGATGAACGTATTAATGCTGCTGTGACATATATCCACATAACAAATCTTTGCACAGGTATTCACATTTCACCGAATTTCCTTTCTAATACTCATAAAGTTAAAAAAAAAAAGATATCTGAGAAACAAGACAGATTGGCTAGAAGTAATACTTCACTGAAAAAGTGGGATTGTTGGGTAAGCCACAGATAGAAAAGACGAGAGAACTTTCAGAACACCACAGAATGCTATCATATTTCTAAAATGTCAAAAAGAATCAAACTTATTTTTGACAAACTAAAGAGAAGGAATTAATGTATCCTCTAACCTGTGTGGCAAAGTTAAAACTGAAGTAATGCATTCAAGAACTAGGAAAAGAAAGCAAGGATGAAAGTGGCCATTATGTTTTCACAGACCACTACACACAAAATACCTTTTTACTATATCTTCTCCGTTCCAGCATGGCAGTCCATCACCAGCCGCTAATTCATTAGCACAAAGTTGATCAGCCAGGCCTCCGTAGAATGTCCTGTACAGTCGAAGGCTGTTGATAAATTCTCTGAATGGAAAAAACAAAGAAAACAATTAAACCCAAAAATCCATAATAAATGCCAATATAAATAGGATAATTTGTTATGCATAATGTTTAGAATGTAACTTTAAAATTTTTCTCTACTTATTTTCATATATTTTCAATACTTTTCTAACAAGACAGAAACTACATTTTTTAAAAAATGTATTCAAATTTATTCTTTACATAGAAGTTTTCACTGGGTATGAACTTTATATAACTCCAGATCCAAGAAGCTGTGAATAGTATATGCATACACACACACACACACACACACACACGACACCACTTCAGCTTCCCTAAAAGCCCTCACTAGCTACTGGCATCTAAACCACAGTGATATTAACTAATTTCTTTTCCATATAGAAATGTCAGAGGCTTATAACAAGCTTACTGATTGCTCACTGATTAAAAGTTTAGTAGACTTGGGTGATTTTCCCATGTGGGTCTTCTCTTTGGGGTCTAAGAACATCAACTAATATGTCTTTACTAAATATGAGAGAACCCAGGTATGTAACACACTTCAGAAGCATGAAAATAAAAGTTATTGGAGGGAGTAATATTTAATACATTTATTAAGTTTTTTTCCCTCTCATACAATTGGGTTGGCCAAAAAGATCGTTTGGATTTTTCCTGTAAAACCTGAACGAACTTTTTGGCCAACCCAATATTTCCCCTTTCACCATCAATTATGGAAAGGGAAAATTCAACAAAAAAGCAGTTTTTCAATTTAGAAATCCAAGACTTTGGAGTTTTAAAACCAAGGTTTTGAGGTCTCAAGAACTTGAGTTTTAGCATTTCAAAAGACCAAGTCCTTAAGACTTTAGCTCTGAACTTTTAAACATAAACAGTTGTTTTGGGGGAAAAGAAAAGAAAAGCCACTAGCCTGATCCAGAGGAAATACCCCCTCTGGACTAAAAGGCAGGGAGAGGAGATGGAAACGTTGGCAGAAAAGCAAACGTCAGAAATTTGTGGGATGAGTAATTTAAATATAGCAATTATGAAACTGCATTCTCCATTGATACCTTTAAAATGATTTCTTTAAAAATGAAATTAAAGAGCAGGGGTGTCTATAAATTATAGCTGGAATAAACAATTTTTAAAACTTAAATCTAATTTTTTTTTTTTTTTTTTTTTTTTTTTGCGGTTCGCGGGCCTCTCACTGTTGTGACCTCTCCCGTTGCGGAGCACAGGCTCCGGAGGCACAGGCTCAGCGGCCATGGCTCACGGGCCCAGCCGCTCCGCGGCATGTGGGATCTTCCCGGATCGGGGCACGAACCCATGTCCCCTGCATCGGCAGGCGGACTCTCAACCACTGCGCCACCAGGGAAGCCCCTTAAATCTAATTTTGACAGCACTAATGCTCAACCATTTCAACTTGTAATTCTCTCTCTTATTGGTTTTCAAAGAACTGTAGAAACTGCTGGAGTTGTAAATAACCACTACTCTGTTGGAAGGATAAATATAAGTTTCAAATATGTAAGATCTGCAACCATAGAGAAGATCAGAAGTTCCCATGGCAAGTGGCTGGTGAGCATTTAATCAAATTTTTAGCAAAGTTTGACCGGACAAGTGATAATAAAATGGCTGCAGGAAGCACAAATCTCTAACCCACGCTCAATCAAAAAAAAAAAAGATGATGCTTTATTTTCTCAGTAGCACAATTAAATGCTTATCTATATTTTATCGATTTCCTCTTCTAGAAAATAAGTCTCTCCTTGATGGCTGTGTTCCACTAAGTGGAATGCATGAACAAACATCAATTCTCATGCTGCAGCTACGAAAACATAATTGATGAAATTGACTGGTTCTTCCTTACGGAGGTGGGGTTTAATGAACAGGAAGACGTATGGCTCCTGTCCTGAATTCTATTCACTATAAATGACCCCATGTTTGGAATCAAAGAACCTTTTAGAAATGAAGAGGCCTGGCACAAATGGCTGCAAATGTTGAGACCTTCAAATTGATCATGTAAAACCGAATAGATTTCACTTCACTCTTGGTAAATGGTGCCTTTGTTTCATTTCTCCCTTCACAACCAATCGATCATAACGGGGAAAGTTCACATCGTTCTTTCAGTTCCCTTTCCCAATGCTATTGCCATTGCCTTAGCTCAAGCCTTGATCACCTTTCTCTGGAATTACTGTACCAGGAGAGCATACCTCCCATTGGTTCCTTTAACCATCACCTCCCATCCTCCATGAGAGCCACCTATAGAAATTCAAATCTGGTAGTCCACAGATTATGCCACGTACTTGCTTAAAGTCATCAAGGGCTCTCTATTCTCTACAGCATGAAATCCAAACTTCTTAGAAAGCTACATAAGGTACCCTCTCATCTCAATTTCAGCAACAACCCAAACCACACTTTCGGGTTCCACAAAAGTGAGATGCGTGCTGTCCTCCAAACTTACTTCCAGGCCTTTGCCTGCGTTGTCTCTGAAAGGATAGTCTCCTCGAAGATTTCCACTCATTCCATAAACCATCGGCTATCAATTATTTGTCACAAAATACTAAACACTATGGAGTGCCAAGCTCTGTGTTGGCGCTAGAGATTCATAGCTAAAGAAAACAGTCCCCGCCTTCTAAGAATGCACATTCCGGGAAAAATGCACAATAATAATACAGTATTAATAAGTAGTGTCACATTTGAAGACAGAGAAAGAAACAGGAAATAAGATAACATATCAGTGTTCCATGCAAATTAAAAAAAAAAAAACCACAAACCAAGAAGCAAACAACAAAAATCCAGGATAAACAAAGGTAAAGGAGAACATTGTGTATCCAGAGACTCATACAGTTAGGTTAGCTAGTAAGGAGTGTGCTTATGGGAATCACAGTCAAAGGCAGGAAGAGGCCAGATTATAATCGGCCTTGTTGATCATCATAACATGTTTCAGTTTTATTCAGGTGGTGAGAGCCATTAATTTTTCCAGCAAGCAAGTGACATCATCATCATCGCAGTATTGTGGAAACAGAAAAGCAGTGAGGTCACTTAGGGGCGTATAAGCAAGTCCAGAGGGAGACGTATGAGGATGGGGAAAAACACCTTCCAGTCAACGTCAGGAAAATGATAGATTTGAAAACCATTAGGAATCTAGAATTGACAGGTAAAGCAAAGGTTTTAAGATAACTTCTAATTGTCTTCCCCTCCCCAATCAGGTGAACTACCCTTTGAGGGTAGCTTTGTCTTTGTGACTTGCCCTGGGTTCTAGTCATGTACGCAGAAGTGATGTTTGTTCCCTCCAGGCTTAAGCTTTAAGGACCAACGTGGCTTTGCCAGCTTCTGTTTCCCTCTCCCCTGACGGCAGGCAATGTTTCAGATGGCAGCTGATCTGTAACTCTGAGGCTTAAAGCCAGAGGAACCGCAACTTGAGCAGTAGCCCTGCTGGTCTGAAATGGGCATTGGTTGGGAACCAAAACAATTTTTTTGGTTCTAAACCAATGATAGGTTGAGGTGTTTTGCTACCACGTCACAACCTAGTCTCTCTTAATTGATACAAAGGTAAGAAAAACAAATGAATAACTGATGGATCATAAGTTATGAAAAGAAGAGAGGGGAAGGATTATGGAAAACAGAGTGGTTAGCTTTGGAGCAAATTCCCTGAGACTAAAAGAATGGAAGAAAGTCCACGTAAATGTTGAAATAAGGTTTGATTTGTGAGGATAGAAATCGAGCAGAGAACGTACTTTGGAACTCTACAATTCTGTGTGTGGCAGTTTTGAGGTCACAGGAATGAAGACTAGTGTTGCAAAAAAGTGGTCGCGTTGAAGGACCAGGAGATCTATACTGGATATAGAAAAATAATAATCATAGTTGAATTGGTAAGAAATGAAGGGCTCAAATAACTAGAAGCCATAGTGAGGTTAAAAACATTGACCTGCTGCCACAGCTCCAGTGAATGTTGATCATGAGAAAAGAATCCATACTTCAGTTCCCAGCTTATCCTCAGCCTACTTTAAAAAAAAAAAAAAAAAAAATGCACCAGGTCCTCCTTTTCCAGTTGTACATGAAATGTCACAACGAATAAAACATTATACTCTTTGGATGAGTCAAAATTTAAGTTGCTGGGAGGGTGACTCTATCTATACATTTATTTTTCTACAGTCATGAGAATATTTCCAGTTAAAATTAGGAGAAAAATAAATTCAAGATGTTAGAGCCTCCAGATAATTATCCTTGAGGAGCTGTGTTACATACATGTTGTTTGCTCATCTTGGTCTTAAGACATCTCAAGAATACAGAAATCAAACATTATTAAGAGTAACACTCCAAAAATATTTTGTAAAGAGGAAAACATGCTTTGCCAGAATATTTATTCAAAGCCTGTATGTCAGGGCCACATACGAACTTATAATTTCTCATTTGGGATTACAACAGTCTAACAAATGATTTCTCTGACTAGGTCTGCCCTCCCATCTTCCCTTCAATGCATGCCCCAAGTTCTTACCAGAATTCGCTCCAGAAAACAGCCATAACACTTTCCGCCTTTAAAATCCTAAGCATTCAGGTAAAATGTCTTACCGTGGCTCATCATCTCTCTGCTCTTTGCCCCTTAGTTGCCCTGACAGTCCCCCTTCCCTCCAGTCTCGCACCCCAGCCAAAACCACACACTCATATTGCCTAAGAAATCTCAATATTTACTGCATAAGATGCCACCTTTTCTTCTCCCCAGAATGGCCTTCCCTCCCACTTCTCCCTGTCAACCATCTACCCATCCTTCAAAATCCAGCTTTATCCTCATCTCCTCCCTAACTCCTCGCCTGACCAGCCTGTGACGCTTCTGTTGGTCTATCCGTTTCTCACGCCACACTTGCCATCTGTTTTATAGCCCTGGTTATCTGGTATTATATTTTGCTGTCTGTATATCTGCCTCCCTGATTAAAGGGTGCATTCTCTAAAGACAAGAGCCATGTGTGCTTTATATCCCCAGGGTCTGGACCACAGTGTGGTACCCCACAGGCACCTAACAAATTCTTGTTGAACTGGCCCCAGATGCGGTGTTAGTTTTTAACAACTTCCAGAATTAGACGTTTCTACAATGAAATACAATTTTCAAAAATGAAAAGATAATTTAAAGTCCTTAAAGAGCACAGCTGACTTGGGGAACTTTAAATTACGGGACCCACTCCTAGATTGTGAAGCTATATCAGAAAGACCTTCCTAGAAAATGGAAGGAATCTCAAGGGCAGGACTACAAGCTGTGCCAGATTCTACTAAACAGGTTCAAGGCAGATTCTATATTATATATAGAACATATATAGAGACTATATATATATATATATATATATATTCTTATGGAGAGAATATAGAAGATCTCACATAAAAACACGAATGATCTTTTGGGCCAACCCAATATATATGTGATGCTGAAGTTAACATGTAGTGACACATTAACATTTAGCCACACTGTGGTGTAAGATAGCCATTATAATTAATATATCACAGGTATACTATATTATAAAGACAAGTTAGAAAGAGCCTTAAAGATCATCTGATCCAGTAGTGCTCTGTCCTAAATGCAATCTATCATCACCAAGGAAACATAAACTGTATGCCTAGATTTCTCCCTCAGACATTCAGATTTTGTGCTCGGGGTAGGAACCAGGGACCTGTGTTTTTTCTGAAAGCTTCTAATGTTCAGCCTCTTATTTTATAACTTTTCCTTATTTTATAACTAAGGAAAGTTAAAACCAAAGAAGGGGAAGGACTTGTGAAAAGTGACTAAGTTAGTTATGTATTAAGTTAGTTTTAGTCAAGCATTTAGTTAATGCAGACCTTGACATCGTTGTTTCATTAATTAATAAAAATGCCATAATTTTGCAGTATCGGGCAGATATTGGATATTTGACAAATCAAAGTTGAGTGACTACAGAAAAGAATATTTCTGTTTTTAAAATTTTACAGAAATAATCACGCTTTTCAGAGAACACAGTAGTAGACTGGTAGACAGATAGAAAACAGATACATCAGTTCTTCCTGCCAAAATCTGCACTTAGAAAGTAACATGTTTAGACAGGATTTATCTGTATCTCTTTACCAATTTGAAAGATCTGGTGCAGGAAGCAGGGAGTGGAGAAAATTCTGATCTCTGGTTAATGAACAGCTTTGCACACTGTGCTAGCACAGGAAAGAGGAAAAAGGCTGGAACACAATTGCTCATTCATAGCTTCCAGCCTTGCTTGCCCTGAGCCGACTGACTGGAGAGAAACATGGACCAACATAGTTAGTGCTTCCTTGCTTCCCATGCCCTGGAGGCCTGCAGTGCCAGAAAGTCTCCTGATCTGTCACGTGGCAAAAAAAAAAAAAAGGATAGGGATAGAAAAGAAAAAGAAAGAAAGGAAATGCAATTCACCCTGAAGTAATCATTTCTAGTTTGGTTGACACAGGAATGTCCAGTTACTACTCTAAAACCAAGTGACACTTTCGACTGGCTTTACCATCATCATTTGACTTTAATCATTTTTAATAACAAAAGTAACATATCTTTTGGTGAACAGTTAAATAACTAAAAGCCACATGAAGAATAAGTTCATATCTGTCCCTCCACAGTGTTTCTCCATCCTCCCTCCTGAGGTAACAAATGTTAACAGCCTGGGGTGTTTTCTTCAGTTTCTTCTATGTGCACCCTAACATAACCAAAAACAGACAAACAGAGACAGCGATGGTTTGGTTTTACAAAACTAAGGTCAAGCTATACACATACATGCAATTGGCTCTTCTCACTTGACAATATATCATGAACCCTTTTCAGGTTAATAAATCTAGGAGTTACTTATTTTTATACAGATGTATAATATTCCAAAACCCAGATATAGCAACTCTAGCATAATTTATTAAAATAGCCCACTAAGCCAATTTTTACTTTTTAATTTATAAGGCTGACATGTTTCTCATACGTATGGTTTAAAGGGTGACAACGGCGTGTTTCAATCTTTGCTGATTTTCTAGAGAGCTGTTTTCACTTAGGCATATGGCTCCAATCTACATTTGATTTTGCATTTCATTTCATGAGACGTTGCTGGAAACAGAGCTATGTTCAAAAGTCATACCTCTCAGTCTTAGGTCTTCATCTAGTGGGCATTTGTTTCAATTTTAAAACATTTATCAACTGTTACATAGAACACTTCCTTGCCTTTTTTCCCTTGAACATGATATAAAAGACTATTTCTAACTTTGAGCAAAGCTGATTATCTGGGAAAACGTTGGAGAAGAACCTGATTTTCGAATGGAACTTTTCTCTGTGGAATGTTTCAGACCACACGTTTCTGTATTTAATGATATATATTGATTTTTTCAGCCCTCACATCAGTCCACACATAATACAGAAACCAAATTAAAAGCAGTACCTCTCACACACTGTTTGAAAATATCTGTAGAACAAAGGTCAAATGTGCAGTTTGCTGGTTAATGGCCTGAGGCAGAGTTAAGGTTAATATGGCACTAATGAACAGGCTCAAACCTGTGGACGTGTCTGACCACGGTTGTCAAACAGCAGACATTTAAAGTGTCAGTCTCCTGCCCCGCAGAGGAAACACATAATCACATGTTTCTGGATAAGGGCTATTTTCTCTGGCAATTCTGAATCTATATTTCATCATCTAACTTAATTCTCAACAAAGTCATTCTATTTGACAAAATATTTGTATAGATCTTGAGAAGGGATTTCTAAAGATTTCTTTAGAGTTCTGTTCTATGGCAATAATGGTTCTCGTTGTAAATGCTTGAAAATAATTAAATACATGCAGGCAGATGGGCTATAGGGAGACTGAAATCTAGCTTCTTGGTCCCTTTCTATACAGGCTTCATGATTCCTGGAGAGATGCGGGGAGAGGGTGAGTGTAGCACTAAGAAGCAAAGCAATAAATGGCACCAGGGAGTTTTATCACAGATGGAAATGAGTTTCAAGCACATCGCATTCATATTTGATTAAAAAAGAAAATACTGTTTTTTTCTAAAAGCGTAATTCATAAAGTCTGCTCTCTGAACCCACTGCTCAGGATGGAAGCTGTGATCTCAGATCCAGCACTATTCTCCTAGAGAAGGATTTTCCTTCTTCTGACTAAATGATTCCAAGTTTTTCCCCTCCTGGTAGGAAGTCTTCTTGTTCATGAGATGGGTTCCCTTCCTTCACAGATTTACTGTGCTTTCTCAACAGAGCTGAAGGTGTTAAGATGGGCAGTAGACTGGGGTGGGGGCACAGGGAAAATGATGGGAAAAAAGCACTGAAAACATGTTAACATCCTCCCATCCTCTGCAGAGGATTCTTTTCCAACAGGTGCTGTGTGCTTAAGGCTCCCTAGTGGTGATTTTATACCAGCCCTGAGCTGGACATTCATGACCATCTATACAATTAGTATAGACTCTTCTATTCTCACTTTTCAATATCCCTCAAACCCAACACATTACCATTTAATGTCCCAGTAAGAAGCACCCTTTCTGAAAGCATCCTCCTCTAAAAGAGTGATTTAAACCTGATGTCAAAACTAGGTTTTCAAAACAAGCTCTCACCTCATTTTCCCATGTTGTAAAAAAGTACCTCACAAAGCACCGACTCTGTTCTCCATTAAAAAGGACTTCAAACAAAGACCTTAACTCATTTATAAAAATAAGCACAGAACCAAACATCCAATATTTAAACAAATCAGATAGTATTAAACTGAGCATCCATCCCAAAGGAGGTGTGATGTTCTCTCCTACCTCATAACTTTGTTCATTTTCATTAAAATATGAAATTATTTGTTCAGTTATACTAGTTTCGGGAAGCATGCTATTAATCTTCCAATAGAAAAAAGTGTCTAGGACCTGACTGGGTCAAGACCAATGAGAAGGTTTAGCCAAACAGAATGGTTGCAAATCTAATGATTCTAATATAGGTCATTTATACAAAGAAACATTATAGCTGTATTTTGAGATTCAGGATCTTAGGTCAAATCTTGAATGTTACTCTCTTTTGCAGTAAGATATTTTCTGTGGTTGCTAACATTTTAACTATAAACTCTATGACTTGGGGGATAAGAAGACATTCTGGACAATATTTTCCTCTCTCAGCATCAGAACATTAATGAACTACTTTTTCTTTGATAGTCTGCCAATAAATGGGCTTCCTTCTCATTCCTTCTTTTCTTTTTTTTTAACTTAATGACTTCAGTCAGATATTCCTGGTTACCTCCATCCACAAACTTGTCTAACTGATAGACAATATATGCCAATATATTGACAGTATATAGACAATATGTGCCAATATATTGACAATAATAGACAATACAAATTATTCTCATTTGCATTTTCACTTGCTGTATACCTCTCAATGCATATATTTGTGTTCCTGGAGTCTGATATTAAGACAGGCTTTAGGGTCAAGAGATGTATAGTTAACCAGGTTCAAAGAAAATGAGTTCTTTTAGTCTTCAATTATATTCCTATTATTCTACTAATTCTCATTTTTGGAAAAAAATTACTCTTGAATATCACATGTAAACCAGGTATTATTGTCTGCCCAACTTCTGAAAGGTGGCATAGAATATTGCTGACCAGGGTTAAACAATACATCATTATTATACATACATTTACCCAATTATGACATCTAAAATACTGCCCCTCACCTCTCACAAACCATGCTCTGACAAATAAACCAGAAATTTTCTTTAAAACATAATAAAATACTGTCCCTATGATCAGAATTAAAGTAATTCCATGCTTCCATTATGATTATTCGTATGTACTTTGTGTACATAAGGCTTAGCTTACATTGGAAAAGGTAAGACAAACCAAATACAGTAAAGATTATAAATCCTTTGGATTCACTCAGTTTGCAGGACCCCAGAGTTGCAGTGTTGCATGTCTAACAAGATTCTTGCTGAAGGAGGGTCAAACCAACACAGCCAAAGGAGCACCTTAGACTGTTAATCTTCAAAAATCATCAAACAGAATCAATCAATTAGAAGAAAATTTGATCTGCAAGTCTGTAAGTCTATGAATATGGGCCTAAACGAAAAGAATTATCCCAAAACTACCTTAAAACTTTCATCAGTTGCACTTCTAAGCAAGAGATTCCACATGTGATTCTGGAGACCATGGTATGGCCTGGAAACGGTTGACATAAATTTGTATCTCGAAGGTGAGGAAAATCATAAAAAGCAGAGCCTCTGTTAAATGATATAACCTACTCTAGAAACACATTTCTTCTATTTTGAGCACAATTATGGGGAAATTGGCAGCTTTGTTATTTCTAGTCAATATACAACTGGATAAAAAAATATGAATCTCTCTTGATTCTACCTGTTCCCCATTTTTCACTCTTACCTGTATGCATGATTTGGACACTTCAAATGCCAATGATAGATTTAAAATGATGGAATATTCTTTTCAACAGAAAACCAAGAGAAAGAAAGTGCTTGGTACTTTTGCTGTAGATGAAAGCACTCACGATGCTTCTAAGTACAATTACTTTTGCTACTTTAGTAAAAGAAATGAGCCCCACTCATCATCCTGATGTAGGCCCCATAGATTCTGCTAAAAATTCTGAAGTATCTTTTATACACTTCTATAAAAATCATCAATTTCAATACGACACATATTTAAAATCCTCCTCATGGCTTAAAAAATTTGAGTGAAAAAAATGTGAGCTGAATTTGGGGTTCTTTTCAACTTTGCAGATGTTCACTGACTTTCCAAAGGAAAATGGATAAAAGATTCACTTTTTGTGAGAAGGAAGGAAGGGAGGGAGAGAAGGAGGAAGGTTGCTTTCAGGTATATTAGACAGGGAAAATTGCATTCACAGTTTGGTTTTCTTGATGGGGGATATCTTGAGCCATATAAATGAGGTAACCCTATAGTCATGATTATAAATACTACTGAAAACCTTCTACGCTCACCTGGCAAAGCTGCTGTTTACTGGGAAACAGAAGGTTTTTGGAGAACCAGTTAGAAAAATGTCCAAATTAAAGGACATTTTTCCTATGGCTGAAAAAATATATTTATTATCTTTCTATAGTGAGAAATTTGGGGAGATTTTGACTCACATTAACTTAAATTTGACAGTCTCAATATTACGGATGTCGCAAATTAACTTGAGGTCAGAGCATTATGGAAGATCGATGTAAATAACTTGAAGAATTTAGAGTAAATCTCATATTCCCTGATATAAGCTTATCCTCATCTAAGCAAGCAAGCTATGAGAGCGCTAATCGCAGACACTGATAACCACCATACATTTGCTTTCTGTCGTTTTCAATAATCGTTACCATCAAAAAAAAAAAAAAGCGAGCAGCATGCACTGGACGCCGAACCGCTAAGACCATCACAATTTCAACTTCGAGTTTATACCAAGTACTTGGAGCCATCTCTCCTTTCAACACAAACACTGTAGAATATTAGCTTAATTGCCCGTTTGTTTGGATTTAGTTTCAGATATTTCATGAAATGGTCGTTAATTTTTTCCACGAACATCTAGAAAATAAGAGCAAACACAGTTTTAAAGTCCTTTGTTATGAACTTTCTTGTTCTGCAAAGTTTTTATCAGATTCTCAGTGGGATGCATGACCCACAAAAGGTTAAGCAGCACTAGCCGAAACTTTTGCCACATGTTTGCTCTGCCTCCTGGCATTCCTTCTTCCTGTGTGCCTGGGTTTTGACCCATGGGGTCCTGCCCTGCATTATTCATGTAGGGCTTGACGCTAGCCTGCCTTGCGCTCACGTTTTCTTAGCCCTGCTCTGGCCTGGCCTCTGGCCCCTCATCCAAAGCCTCACCTGGCCTGCCCTGCCCTAGGTGACCTCACTGCCACCACTCACTAAGCACTGTCCTTAAATTCAACAGAAATGTCCTCATTGAAGGGAAACATGGCCTTTATTTTAGTAAATTAAACGTACAGATAATAAATAACAATGGCACCTCAAAGAAGCACTAACTTCCTTTTAGGAAACAGATTGGAAATTGCTTTCTCCAGTCCTACAAATGATATTAAATTTTTCTCAAAGCGTTGACTTTTCCCTGACCCATGGATATTTTCATCCGCTGAGTATGTGTATATACAATTCATTAAGCCCAGTCTATCAATACTGATTTACCCATGTAAACAAATACATTTACCCAAACACACGCACATCAAGAATTTTAAAAATTAATCGTGGTTTCAATAAAGTATTTTACTAAATAAGGTTTAACAACGTAGCTGTGAATTCATGTATTTTAAGCCAACTGATTCTACTTAATATGAACCTTTTGAGCTATCTTGGCAGTCATCCTAAATAATGTTAACTGTTCTTCATTCAGTATATGTTTAAAGATTTTTCCTACTGTAATTTAATTATTTTTAACCACATCACTGTGTTCTCCTGTGAGGTACAGGGTAACAATTAATTGGCTTTCATAGACAGACCCATCCTGAATAAGAATGAGGCCCCGACTCATTCCTCTCCTTAAACTATGCAATTTCAAGTGTCCTCTTTAGTTCCCATCCTCAATAAATAAAATTCTTCATGTTCCAAGTGGTAAAATTTTCATCCAATTCAAGATTTAATAATCACATTAGAATAAAATGGAACTTCCCGTTGATACAATATCCCAAAGAAGTTCTGAGGAGAAAACTGAGAGAAACAAAAACTCATAAAACAAGTTAAATTATATTTCGTTTCCAACATTGAAAATCTATTATTTCTAAAAATTCTCCTTTCCCCACCTTCATGTCAAAATCACCTCTGACGTTAAAAACATTTTACTTTTACTGAAACCTAAGTCTTATTACCCCAATACACACTCA
Source organism: Phocoena sinus (assembly GCF_008692025.1). NCBI lineage: Eukaryota > Metazoa > Chordata > Mammalia > Artiodactyla > Phocoenidae > Phocoena > Phocoena sinus. Next base: position 61,895,169 of record NC_045780.1, on the reverse strand, counting down.
GGCATACAGCCCACCCCTTAATCAGCATATTCTTAAATGAGAGGCTTGGCTAATTGGAATGCTAGCTGGAGAACAGATGGGGCACCGATGTTGAGACTCTCTCTTAATTTATTGTCCTGGGGTTTTCCTAATTACCCACTTAACTGGCACAGCCACACCGCTTTGAAATAATAATGTACAGCTAATTATCACTGATTTAAGCTTGCTAATAGCTTACTCTTACCAGCTAACTTCAAGCAATCAAGCAGAGAGCGGGAACTGCCATAGGGAAAGCACTCTGCCTGGGCTGGTTTAGACAGCTATATGAGGGCAGTGTCCTTTACAGCTGTGTTGACTTGGCTTCTGCCCCAAACTAAGGCTAAATAGTGATGCTTTGCTAGATGGTTAAAGCCTTTTCCTTGCCTTTCTCAACTTTCGGAGACCTTTGTAACTGGTATGTATCAATCACTCCAAGTCTCCAATCAGCTCATTACCATCATGCTATATACGTGGGAAAAACTGGGTAGACTGAATAAGTACATCTCCAAAATGTGATTAAAATAATAATAAACTACAGTTTAGCTCCTTTTTCCAGACTCTATCGACAAGTTTAGCACAACCCTCAGATCCAGAGACAGATTTTAATATGTAAATTCCCTTCTTCAAATTTTACAAATAGGAGAAGGCGGCAATGCGTTCAACAGAAAGGTTCCCTATGAATTCAGAAAAAGTGGGGGAAAAAAGAAGTTAGGAACTTAGGAATATATAGAGAAATATCTATATTTATGTTAGGAGACTATACTTCTGCCTTAGTTTACACTTATTCTGCATTTATTTTAGGAACTTCTTCAGACATCTCTAGGTCAGATTTCCTAGAGGCAGTGTCTGACACAGCAATGTGGACGCAGGTGACTCACTGAGGGATGCTCGTAAGACAGAGGTAGTCAGGGAAGCCAGATAGAGTGGGGAGGAAGAAGTTAAGCAGTGATGTTGTCTCATCTTCAGCCAGATTCCACAAGGGGTGCTGCAGTGTGAATTTCACCACATATTTTGGTCTATACCCCTTGAGCAAGGGGTGAGCCCTGTAGGCTCCTGTGTCAGTCATTGCCTGCAAGCTGCCACCGACAGGGTGAGGTAGTGGGAGTTTACCCCCTCACCCATGTGCATGAGATGGTGTATAGCCACTCTCCAGGATGAGCCCCAGTAATCTTTCCCTTCCTGCCTCTGTGTAGTCCCCCTCCACACTGAATAGAACTGACTTATATAACTTTTAGGATATCGCAAAAGTGACAGTGTGGGACTTCGGAGGCTGGATCATTATAAGAAACTACGGCTTTCCCTTGCTTTCTCTCAGATTGCTTACACTGAGGGAAACCGGCCACAATGTGGTGAGAAAACTCAAGCAGTCCTATGGAGAGGTCACTGTGACAAGAAACAAGGCCTCCTGCCAACAGCCATGTGAGTGACCTATCTTGGAAGATGATACTCCAGCTCCACTAAAGCCTTCAAATGACTATGGCCCCAGTTGACTTCTTGACAGCAATCTCCCAGAGACCCCCGAGCTAAAAACCCCACAGCTAAGCAGCTCCCAAATTCCTGATCCACAGAAAGTTACATAATAAATGCTTATTTTTGCTTTAAGACACTAAGTTTTGGAATGATTGTTAGGTAGCAATAGATAATAAACACAGAAGGCTCCTATCTGTTGAGGTCAATTCCCCAGATAATAAGGCAGCTGTGCGTTATCCGCAGCCAGGACACAGCAACCAAGAAGCAGACAAAATGGACAGGTAAAGGGATGCAAGCAGGGCGCCAGCAACATCAACTACCTTAGTTACCTTTCACATTAAATGTTTCCATTAAACCCTTCATACTCCTTAATACAGTGTCATGCCATGAACTTAATTATGACTTGGACATTTACCGTTTTAAAAAATGTATCTGGCAACACCTTGAAATTCTAGGCCTAGTGAAAATATTCTTCAAAAGTGAAGATATGTTCAGACAAACAATAGCTGAGAAAACTCATCACTAGTAATAAGCAATGAAAGATGTACTAAGGCTAAAGCAAAGATTTCTAGATGAGCACAGAAATAAATTTTAAAAGCACACGAACAAAATAGGTAATTATAGGTAAATATTGACTACTTACAGACAACAATAACAGTAATGTCTTGGGGGTTGCTAAAATGTTGGTAGAAGTAAGATTTGTTGACAAAAATAGCACAAAAGCTAGGAAGAGAATAATAGACTGAAACTGTTTTGAGGTACTTATATTGTTCAATGAAGTGGTAAAACTTTTAATTTAAAGTAGATGGTAAAACATTTAAAGTGCATATTTTAATCTCTATGATAGCCATTGAGAATACTGAAGAAACACAAATCTAAAAAGCTTTGAAGATAAAAAAATAATAAATACCAGCTAAACTCAAAAGAAGGCAAGAAAGGAGGAAGAAAAAGTATGGTATAAAGGGATAACAAAATGGTAGCCTTAAACCCAACTACTATTTCAGTATATTATATATCACTGTAAAACACTGTAGAACCAACCTAAAATTGAGTCATTTATGTCAAGGACAAAATGAAGATGGTCATCATAGGTGCATAAAGGAAACTTAACCTAACCTAACCTTACAGGAATTTACAGCTCTTCTCAGAAATTGGCGGAGGACACCAGCCAATCCCCAAACACCACGTCTGTCCATGCCATCTCTGGACTTCCTATTCTCCTAACTCAGGTACCCTGATCCAAATAAGAAAGAAGACCAGTAGCCAAACAATTACCTGAAAAAGCCAAATAACTTCCATATTTATACCATAAAAATCCCTTAGTCTGTGAGCAATCAGTACTCACTACTCCCATAGCCTTGAGTTTACCAGTTTGCAGGTTGAAATCCTTGCAATAAACTCATCTTTCTGCTTTTGTTTTTTTTTTTAATTCAGTAGAGTTTGGTTTTTGAACCATGCACTAGACATTCCAATTAAAAAACAAAAACTATTAATCACCTCTTAATAAATATTGTTGGCTACCCCTGCCAAAGATCAAATTATTTATGTCAACAATGGTTATATAAACCTCAAAAGAATTGTTTGAATAAAGGAAACTATATAAACTTAACTCTTACTCTGCCACAAAGACCTGAAAATATGTATGTTTTAAATCAGGTGCCATAATTTAAAACAGAAGTTTTTATAAGCTATACCAATAAAGAAAATAAATCTAAAGTCAATTATGACAATATAATTTTTAAAGACTATGACTTATTTATATGTAAAAACAGTTTAAAGTTTTAGTAAATAGAACAGTGTTTATTTTTCATTTACATGGTAAGACAGTGTCAGAGACACTGATGCATTTTACAACTAGAGCAATTATACTGGATATGAGCAAGAGTTTCTCTTGGATACATCCTTAAAAGGTAGACTGTAGTGCATAGAGTATATGAGTTTTACCAGGTACAGCAAGCCTCTTGCCAGAACAGCTGTACCAGTGCACCATGTGATCGTCCACAGAGAAAACCCAGTCCCATGAACAGACTGACCATTAGAAACAGAGTACAAAAAAGTAGCCACATATAGCATTATAAACATATCTTTGTCTGAATCGATCTTTGTATTCAATATAACCCTAATCAAAACTCAAGAGATTATAAAATATATTTGAAAAAATAATTCTACAAACATCTAAGAGAATTTTGAAAAACAGTAGGTAAAGGGCTAACAAGATTTAAGAAAATCTTTAAGAGCAAAAGAGAAAAAAAGAAAAAAAAAAAAACCAAAACCCAGTAAACAGCAATTTCAGAGAGAGCTTATAAACAGGCCAGTGTATCTATCTAAGGGAACTTGGAATGAGTATGAAGCAAAAAAAAAGGACGGATTGTTTTAGAGCAACCCTTGAAATCTGCCTCAGAATTTGGAAAATTAAGTTGGAACTTACTTCATAACATATATAAAGATACAGTCCTCTACATATATTAACAATGAGGAGAAACAAAACTATAATGCTAGAATGAAAAAGAATAGTAGACTATCCTTTTGAATTGACACAGGCAGAATTTTTAAACAAGGAAAACATTTTATAACTCAGTTTCTGTTTAACAAAGATCATCTTAAGTTACACATCAACTCATTTACATTTAACTGAACTATCATCATAGATAGAAAATGTTTGCAAAGTCTAAAACTGACAAACAATATATAGAACATAAAAAGAAACTCTTACAAATGGTTAAGTTAAATTTAAAAAGGAATCTAGTAGGAAACTGAGCTCACAGAAAAAAAGGAAATGAGAAAACAGGAAAATTTTAGGAAATAAAAATTTCAAACTATATTAGTTTGTATTAGTTAACTTATATAACTATTATTAAACTATATTAGTTAATAAATTGATTAGAGTGATAAGAAAATAGCTCACCCATGAAATAAGAGATCTGAATTAACAAAAATATAAAGTACAAGAAAAAGAAATGTCACTTTATTTGCCACAAAAAGAATTCTCAGTCTCTCACCTAGCTCCTAATCCCAGCTTCTGAGTACCTTCACTATACTAAGGCTGGGTTCTCTTGAGAAAGATCCCTGAACAAGCCCAACAATTATGCAGCATAAAGCTTTCTTCCCATCTTTCCTTAAGGGTCCTGTGGCCCTTTTTGCTTCCCAGCAATAGACACCAGCTCTCAGTTAACTTTAATCCTAAAGACCCAAAATGCCATTCTACTCTGTCTAAATGAGGCTCATAGAGGTCAAACTGAAATGGAGCAGGACCCTACGATCCCTGCCCCCCATGTCCTCAGTCTGGCTTTGTCTGTGAAAAAACTTTGGGCAAAGAATAAGTTTAGGGCTTCCCTGGTGGTGAGTGGCTGAGAGTCCGCCTGCCCATTGCAGGGGACACGGGTTCGTGCCCCGGTCCGGGAAGATCCTACATGCCGCGGAGCGGCTGAGCCCGTGAGCCATGGCCGCTGAGCCTGCGGTCTGGAGCCTGTGCTCCGCAACGGGAGAGGCCACAACAGTGAGAGGCCCACGTACCACAAAAAAAAAAAAAAAAAAGAATAAGTTTTAATCAGAAAAGTGAGAAAATGCAGAAACAAAGGAAACAGTCCAACAAGACTAATAGTATAGTTTAGTCATTAAGCATAATTAAGGACCTTTAGTTCCTTTTCATGGGCTATAGATCATATTCTGAGCGGTATCCTGTGAGCTGTTTTGTAGATATTGATACCCTCACCAGGTGAAAGAGGTGAACTACATGATGACCAGGCTGTAGCCATGACATAAGCTGCCATCATTCCGAGAACTGGCCTCAAAGAAATGGGAACAAACCGACCCTGGAACTGAAGATTAATGGTACTTAAAACAATCAAGATGACGCTGGTCAGACCACCACATGACCAATTTCAAGATGACTGTCAGAGCTGACTGTGCTGTTTCTGCATGTAGCCCCCTCCCTCCATCTACAAAAGCTCTTGCCCACTGATTGTCAGTGCGAGGGGGGCCAGTCGGCCTTTGGACAGGATTCTGCCCTCCCCCCCATCGCCAGCATCCCAAATAAAGCAAGCTTTCCTTTCCACCAACCTTGCCTTTTTTTTTTTTGCGGTACGCGGGCCTCTCAACGCTATGGCCTCTCCAGTTGCGGAGCACAGGCTCCGGACGCCCAGGCTCAGCGGCCCTGGCTCACGGGCCCAGCCTCTCCGTGGCATGTGGGATCTTCCCGGACCGGGGCACAAACCCGTGTCCCCTGCATCAGCAGGCGGACTCTCAACCACTGCACCACCAGGGAAGCCCCAACCTTGCCTCTTTATTGACTTTTGAGTGGCGAGCAGCCGGACCCCACTTTCGGTTACAAAATGAAAATGAAATTTTAGGCTCAGTCTGTCTCACACTGGGCCCAATGAATCCACAGAAGTGTGTCTGTTTCACGCTTCTCAATATGTCTTTGGAAGAGACATACACATCCCTTGCACAATCCCCACAATGGTTCCTCAATGCACGGAATGGGGGCCAAACTGAAATCCCTGAAACTACCTCTTGTACAAAAAATAGTAAAACAAGAGAGTATCACAGCTGTTTTGGTTCTGGTACCAATTCCAGTATGTGGAGAGGAGTGAGGGTCCCCATACCAACAAAAGGCAAATTTCCCACAGCAGCAGCGTATCTAAAAATCCAATTCAATTCTGACACTTTCCACCCAGAGAGCGCATCAGATTCCACAGGTTAATGGTTCAGTCCTACGAGACTGTGTCCCACCCCCTCCAACACACACACACACTTCAGGTGCCAGTCTCAAGTCCAGGTTGTTACTTGTACTTCTGACCAGTTGGCTATAAATCACACGTTCCCACTACCCACTCCCCCCTCGAGTTTGACTAATTTGCTAGAGCGGCTCACAGAACCCAGAGAAATGTTTTACTTACTAGGTCAACAGTTTATTGTAAAAGGATATAACTCCGGAACAGCCAGATGGAAGAGCTGCGCAGGGCAAGGCACTGGAGGATGGAGCACACAGCTTCCATGCCCTCTCCAGGCACGCCAATCGCCCTGCACCTCCACAGGCTCAGCAACCCAGACGCTCCACAAACCATCGGGGGTTTTATGGAGGCTTCATTACACAGGTGGGATTGATTAACTCATGGCCACTGTCGATTGAGTCAACCTGTGGCCCCTCACCCCTCACTGGAGGTGGGACTGAAAGTTCCAGCCTTTTAATCACATGTTTGGCTCTCCAGGCAGCCAGCCCCATCCTTAGGTGGGACCCAAAAGTCACCTCATTAACATAATGAAAGACACCGTTCTTCTCTCATCACTTAGGAAAATCCAAGCATTTTAGGAGTCTATGCCACGAATGGTGTCAAAGAACAAATACATATTTCTTACTATAAATCACACTATCACAATATCCCTGGGAATTGCTGAGTTTAGGGTCATCATCAGACATGAAAGTTGTAGTGGTGGTGATCTTAACACTTCACCATTGACCTCACTTGTCTGGCTGGTCTATGCACAGGGGGTGGACACAGAAAACGGTTGGATTATCATAACCTGAGTCAGAGGGTGACTCCAATTACATACTCCTTTGTATGTGGTGCCTGCTAGAGCAAATCAATACATGTCCTGCCACCTGCTATGCAGCTAATGACCTGACAAATGCTTTTCTCTCTTTACCAATTAGTAAGGACAATTAGAAACGTTTCACTTTCAGCTGGCAAGAACCCCTTCACTGTTAGACCTCAAGGCAATTCTCCCACTCCATGATAGACAGGAGCCATGATCATCTAGACCTCCTACCATGCTGATAATCAAATATTGATCGCATTATGCTAGATAACTTAGTCTGAATGATTCTGGTGGGGAAAAATATTGACATTTTGAGTGCTTGACAATTCAGCAGGGTTTCTAAATGTCTAGTAGTCTGAATCTGATTGGGATATTCTTCTCGTGCAAAAGACAAATTTCACCACTTAAGATGACCTAAAGCACAGGAAGAAGCACAGAGCTTTTGGGATCCCTTTGCATCTTAAACATATTGCACACATATTACAACGTACTGTGTTGCTACAACCCATTTATGAAGCAGCATGCACCAAGGTACTCTGACATTCAGTCCAGATGACCCAGTTCACCTATGCAATGGTGACTGAAGTACTGGTGGCAAATAAAGATGCTCTGCGGAGACTCCAGAAAGCCCCATAAGAAGAATCACAGTATAGACACCAAGGGTTTTAGAGTAAAGTCATTTATTTTTTTACTGAACACTATTTTTGTTTGTTTGGTTGGTTGGTCCATCTGTCATTCAGTAGGTCAGTCAGCTGGTTGGTTTACAACTTGCCTCTGGCAGAACCTGCACACTTGACCATAAACCAGCAAATGATTCTGCAACCTGAGATGCTCATAAGGAAATAAGTACTATCTGAGCTGCCAGGCTGTAAGATCGGGCTTGTATAGAAGCAATATAACATCAAGTGGACATGATCGACTGGAAATCAGGCTCAAGCAGGTGGGAAAAGGACAAGTAAGATGCATGGAAATTAGCCCTGACTCACTAAGCACCTATTCCTGCTACACTGCCCCACCTACTTAAATCAAAATTTATGACCTCATGGGGAAAGATAAGTTGATGAAGGATAAATAAAATTCAGGTTATAAAAGGAAAATCAAAGTAGTATTGCTAAGAGAGCTTTCTAAAATGGAGCTGGGAGTCCACTGAGGAAGTGTGACTTATGTACATCTGGACCTGGATGGAATCTGACCTTTGACCACTTACTGTCTTAATGCAGGCACTCAGAACACCTGCCCAATGATACTTATCGGATACTTACCACAAATAACTCGTGACAGCCTATCTACTTATTGAACCCTTACCCTAAAATAGCCCTTAAGAATAAATATTTCCTTTCTTGTATCAGAGTCAATCATAATTCTTGCCAGACAACTTTAACAACACTGTAGCTTTTATCTTTATAAGCCCCTGACTCTTTCCTCTGCTCCAACACCCTTTTAGTTTCACCCAAATCTCTCTCCTGAATTGCAATTCCTAATAGCCCAAATAAACTCTTACTTGCAGCCTTCTGCACTGCTTGGATGACAAAGTCTACTTTACGACAGGAAAGGATAGATAAAATTCAGGTCTACTTTATGGATAGGTCTGCACAATATATAGGCATCAAGAGGAAATATACTGCCACAGAAATTAAGTTCCATTCAGGAATGGCAATAAAAAATGTGTAAAAGTGAAATGCTTAAGCTGGCTCAAGTGCAGGACCTCTGGTTGTTCACCTTACGTGGCAAGAGATTGGCCAGTGATGAGCCTACCCTGATTCATGGGAAATGGTTAATGGCGGCTGACCAGTCAAGGGCATAGAAATAATGAGTTTGCAAGCTTGGTGACATGGAGGTCTATTCAATGGCCAGGATAGATACTTATAAAACTTTCCACTCAGATAAGCCCCTCATTGCTGCTGAGCCATTCTGTAACATTTCACCTGCATGGTCTTAGTTTTGCAAGGGAATAAACCATGTTAAGTACCGGGTTTTGTTTTGCTTTTCCAGCAACTAGGCTGTTTTGGTGGTGAAACTGACATGATCTTTAGGAAGGTAATATCTTCCTTAGCTGGGTTTTATTATAAGAACCACCATAGCCAAGGCATACTGATTTCTCAAATGCAAGAAATAACTACTGATCACTATAGATGTTTAAATTGAAAAAAACATAAAAACACAGCTATTTTACTTGCAAACAATGTGCTAATTGTTTTCAGCTGTAGCACATAGCCAGTAATAGCTCAGTTCTTTACCCTGTGCTAATAACCCAGCTGAGGAGAGAATGGGGCAATTAAGAGCACTATCTCAAAAGGAAACAGATTTTACATTATAGGGAGTAAAGTACTTAAAATACTGAATTCTCCATAAGGTATTTTTAGAAATAATTATTTGAATTAATAAACACAGAATTCTGAATTTCAGGTCAATTCAAAAATACCTACTGAGAATCTAGTATTTGCCATTGTACTGGTCAACTGAATACCAAAATAAATAAATAATAGTTTCCTCCAGTATTAAAAAGTTTTTAGTTTAATCACCAATTCTCAAGCAACCGGACACTAATGAAGGCTTTAACAATTAATTTAATAATTAATCACGGGCACAGTGGTAGAAATGTGAGTTAATGCTTATCATTTTGAAACGAAAGATTGTAATTTTCAGCATTCCAGGTAAAAGGTATGGACACTTTACATTTTTTAACAGGTACTTAACATTCAGTAATACTTATCACATCATTTACATGAATACTCTCTCTGTGTTGCATTCTGTCCAATCTAGTAGCTATTAGCTACATGTAAAATTTTGACTAAAACTAATTAAAATTATGTAACGTTAAAAATTCAATCCTCAGTCACACTAGCTACATTTAAAAATTTTTTATTTTATTGTGGTAAGAACACTTACCATGAGATCTACCCTCTTAATAAATTCTGAAGTGTACAATGCAATACTGTTGACTACAGGGAAGGGGAAATGGGGAGTTACTCTTCAAGGGGCACAGTTTCAGTTAGGCAAGATGACCGAGTGTTACAGATTGCTGTACAACATTGAACACTAGCCACATTTGAAGTGTACAATGATCATATGTATGTAAGGCCTGCCATATTGTGTCATAAAAAATGTTCCCTTATCACAGAAAGGTTTTTTGGTCTCCTGAGTTGAACTTAATCTTCCTAATTAACAGAATAGGAGGAAGCACTGAATTTTAAAGGTAATTAATGTTGATCTTTTGTTTCTTCAATAGTGTATTTTGTTCTACTTAATTCTTAATTCAACCCCTGCAAGAATAGAATACATTCTATTCTGTTGTAAAAATTAATAGCTTACTTCTTTTCTCTTTCTGGTTGTAAAACAAATGTCTTACTTTCTTCTGTTGGCAAGTGTCTCTTCCCCATTTCTTATAAAGATCTTCATTCCACGCTTCTCTTTGCTCCCATCAAAAGAACAACGGGGGCTTTGTGTGGGTGTTCTGATTGGACGGCCACAAATCTTATTTACCTTTTAAATAGAAAATATTAAAGACAGTTAGAAAGCATGCTCCAGCCTTTCTGAGAATGTAATGTTCACTAGAGTCCAAAACAATAACATATTCTTATTTATAGCACACTAATAACCTTTAAGACATACAATGTTTGTTAATTTTTAAAATAAAGGGGATAAAATTATCTGTATAAAACGGCAGCCATAATAAATTGATGCTATACACATTTATACAGTTTGCATGTATGCAAGTGCAAAATACACGAATAAAAACATATATGCAAAATCAGAGAACTACATTAATAAACTAGCCTGCTTGTATAAATAAAACTAATCAAAGTAGATATTATTTATGGTTTATAACCATATGTATGACTAATTACTTACTTGTACTAATTTTCTTTAATAAAACAATTTGCTATTGAATATGTGGTCCATTTCTATATGAGTTCTAAGGGTAGTTTTCTTCTTAAAATGCTTTCTTAGAAATGGCAATAAATATTTTTATATAAGATCTCATTTTGTAATAGTTGTATATCTTTTTCCTCAATCTGGTTTGATTTCAAGGGTGTTATTTATGGTCTCTTTTTTAAAAATTATTTATAGAATTGAAAATTTTATTTTTTAATACTACTTATCTAGTAAAGATCTTCATATATAATTATCATTGAAAATTAAGGAATTAATTGGACACATTACCATGTAAAGCATCAAAAAAGATTCACAAGATAACCTATACATTTAAAAAGGCATAGTCATATAATTAAAAATACATAAAAGCATTGCCTGAGAATCAGGAGACTTTGGTTCCTGTCCTAATTTTTCCTTCTTAATTGCTGAGATCTTGAAAACAGTGGCAGAACTTTTTAAAACTTGATTCTCTTATATGTAAAGTGAAGAACTTAGAAAAAAATATTCCAAAGTTGCCTTAAAGTTCTAAAGTTTTTAAAATTTTCCATGAATGAGCATTACAGGAATTATGCATCAACTCATTTATTTAAACCATAATTATTTTGTTCCAATATTTGCAAAGAACATGTATTAGATGCTATAGGACATAAAAGATTAGAAACTGAATTTACCCCAAAAGAGCTGACAATTTAGAAGGAAAGAAAAAACAATCCCCCCAAACATCAAAACGCACATGCACCTTAAGAAAAGGCCTGGCCCACACCAGGCTCCAGCCCACCCTGCCAATGTGACAGCCCCAGAGAATGCTGGGAAAGGCCCTGGCCCATGCTCACTTCGGCTCCAGTCCTCCTGCCAAAGCCACTGGGCACACACAGTCAGCATAGGGATACTCTCAGACAAGGACATACCTTCAAGAGCAGGAGAGGTAATTGCTTCATCTAATTTATAGAGACAAACAACAGAAAGCAAACTTTAATGAAATGGAGATAAGTAATTCACTTGATAGAATGTCCAAAGTACCAGTCCTAAAAAAGCTCACTGAACTCAGGAGAAGTGTATAGGAACACAGTGAGAATTTTAACAAAGAATTTGAAAATGTAAAACAAATCTTATATATATAAAATATATATATTTATATATATGAACCTCATGGTAACCAAAAACCAAAAACCTACAATAGATACACAAAAAAACAAAGGAACCTAAAAGTAATACTGAAGAAAATCATCACACCACAAGGGCAGAGACTAAAAGAAGAAAAGAACAGAGAAGAACTACAAATACCTCCAGAAAAGAATGAACAAAATGGCAATAAGTACATACCTATAATAATCACTTTAAATATAAATGGACTAAATGCCCTAATCAAAAGACATAAGGTAGTTAAATGAATAAAAATAACAAGACCCATCCATATACTACTTACAAGATATTCACTTCAATGCTGAAGACACACACGGACTGAAAGTGAGAGGATGGAAAACGGTATTCCACGCAAACGGAAACAAAAAGAAAGCTTTGGTAGCAATACCCGTATTAGACAAAACAGACTTGAAAACAAAGTCTAGAGCAAAAGACAAAATAGGACATTACATAATGATGAAAGAGTCAATCCAAGAAGAATTCTTAAATATGTATGAACCTAACATAGGCATACCTATATACATAAAGAAAATATTAACAAACATAAAGGGAGAAAATGACAGTGATACAAAAGTAGGGGACTTTAATACCCTACCTGCAGCAATGGACATATAATCTGGACAGAAAATCAGTACAGAAACATTGCCCTTAAATGACACATTAGACTCGATGGACTTAACAGATATCTACAGGACATTCCATCCCAAAACAGCAGAATACATATTCTTTTCGAGTGCATATGGAACATTCCCCAGGACAGATCACATACTAGGCCACAAAACAAGTCTCAATTAATTGAAGAAGACTGAAATCATATCAAGCATCTTTTCTGACCACAAAGATATGAAACTAGATATCAGTTACAGGGAGAAAACTGGAAAAAAACACCAACACATGGAGAGTAAACAACATGCTACTATAAAACCAATGTGGCAATGAAGAAATCAAAGAATACCTTGATACTAATTAAAATAAAGACACAACTTTCCAAAATCCATGGGATGTGGCAAAAGCAGTCCTAAGAGGGATTTATAGTGATACAAGCCTATCTCAGGAAACAAGAAAAATGTCAAAGGAGCAATCTAACTTGACACCTAAAAGCACTAGTAAAAGAAGAACAAACAAAGACCAAAGATAGTAGAAGGAAGGAAATAGTAAAGATCAGAGTAGAAATAAATGAAATAGAGAACAAAAAAAAGAGGAAGAAAAGATCAATGAAGCTAAGAGCTGTTTTTTTGAAAATATAAATGAACTTGATAAACCCTTAGCTGGACTCATAAAAAAAAAAAAAAAAAAGGAGAGAGCACCCAAATAAACAAAATTAGAAATGAAGAAGTTACAACTGACATCCCAGGAATACATACAATCATAAGAGAATACTACAAACAATTATAAGCCAAAATTTGGACAATGTAGAAGAAATGGATAAATTCCTAGATACATACAGTCTTCCAAGACTGAATCTGGAAGAAACAGAAAATCTGTACAGACCCAATAATAGTAATTAAATTAAATCAGCAATCAAAAAACTTCCAGCAAACAAAAGTCCAGAACCAGATAGCTTCATAGGGGAATTCTACTAAGCATTTAAAGGAGAGTTAATACCTATTCTTCTCAAATTATTCTGAAAAACTAAAGAGGAAGGAATACATCCAAACTCATTCTACAAGGTCAGCATTACCCTGATACCAAGACCGGCCAGAGATATTACAAAAAAAGAAAATTACAGGCTAATATCCCTGATAAACATGGGGGCAAAAATCCTCAAAAAATATTAACAAACTGAATTCAACAATATAAAAGGATCATAGATCATGATCAAGTGGGATTTATTGCAGGATGCAAGGATGGTTCAATATCCACAAATCAATTAATGTGATACACCATATTAACAAAAGGAAGGATAAAAAATCACATGATCATCTCAACAGATACAGAAAAAGCATTTGACAAAATTCAACATCCATTCATTATAAAAACAGTCAACAAAGTTGGTATACAGGGAACAAGCTTCAAAATAATAAAGGCCATTTATGAGAAACACACAGCTAACATCATACTCAACAGTGAAAAGCTAAAATCTTTTCCTCTAAGATCAGCAACAAGACCAGGATTCTCACTCTTCTCACTTTTATTTAACAAAATATTGGAAGTCCTAGTGACAGCAACCAGACAACAAAAAGAAATAAAAGGCATTCAAATTGCAAGAGAAGAAGTAAAACTATCACTATTTGCAGATGACATGATAATATATATAGCAAACCCTAAAGACTCCACCAGAAAACTACCAGAACTAATAAATGAATTCAGTAAAGCCACAGGATATAAAATAAATATACAGAAATTTGTTGTATTCCTATACACTTATAATGAACTATCATAAAGAGAAATCAGTAAAAAAAAAATTCCACTTACAATGGCATTAAAAAGAATAAAATACCCAGGAAAAAATTTAACCAAAAAGGTGAACCACCTGTACTCTGAAAACTATAAGACATTGATGAAAGAAATTGAAGACAACACAAATAAATGGAAAGATATTGTGTGTTCATGGATTAGAAGAATCAAGATTATTAAATACACAAATATTTACAATTGCCAAGATATGGAAGCAACCTAAATAAGTGTCCATCAACTGATGAATGGCTAAATAAGATATGGTAAATAGAATTGACCCTTGAACAATGTGGGAGTTAGGGGCACCAACCCCATACAGTCAAAAATCCACATATAACTTTATAGTCCACTCTGTGTATCCACAGATCCACATCCATGAATTCAACCAACTGCAGACAGTGTGGTACTGTAGTACATATTTATCAAAGAAAAAAATCCACATATAAGTGTACCTGTTCAAGCCCACATTGTTCAAGGATCAACTGTACATACAATGGAATATTATACAGCCATTAAAAAAAGAATGAAATCTTGCCACTTGCAACAACATGGATGGACCTGGAGGGTATTATGCTAAGTGAAATAAGTCAGACAGAGAAAGACAAATACTGTGTTTTCACTTATATGTGAAATATAAGAAAAAACAAATATAACTAAATAGGAACAGACTCAGATATAGAGAACAAGCTAGTGGCTGCCAAAGGGGAGGCAGGTGGTGGGGGGGAATGGGCAGATTAGATGGAGGGGATTCAGAGGTACAAACTATCAGTTATAAAATATAGGTCACAGGGATGTAATGTAGAGCACAGGGAATATGGTCGATAATATTATAATAACTTTTCATGGTGTATAATCTATAAAAATATTGAATCATTATATTGTACACCTGAAACTAATATAATAAGTCAACTCTACTTCAATAAAAAAAGGAAAAGATGTAACACTGTAACATGTAGAAAATGAACAGATTAACTCTGTTTGGGGTGCTTAGGGAAGAGCTTCAGTATGTAATGTCTAAATGGCAGATTAAAAGATAAACTAGGGGTTCGTCAGGTAGACAAAGCAGGAAATTTCCAGGAGAGAGTAGAAAGGCAAAGAGGTGTAAACAACTTAACATGTTTCATAGAACAAAATGTACATAGTGAAAGAAAGCAGTATAGCAAAAGGTACGACATAAAAAATGCCATGATATATATGGTGATGGATGTTAACTAGACATTGTGGTAATCATTTCACAATATATACAAACATCTAATCATTAAGTTGTACACCTGAAACTAATATAATGTCATAGATCAATTATATCTCAATTCTTTAAAAATGCCTTAATATGTCTTGGATATCAAGCTAAAGAACTTGCCTAAGCAAATGGAAAGCAGGCAAAAGCTTCCACGGTGGAAAATGGTTTCTTAACGATTTCCACGAGAGAAAAATCTTCGTAACAGCAGTTTCCAGGGAGGGAGATGAAAGGTCCTCCAGTAGAACACTAGAGAAATGCTGGGGCCCAAAGTCAGCAGAAGAAGTGGTGAAAGAAGCAGACAAAATAGAGGTAGACAGGAGGGGGAGATAGTAGCTTGGAGACTGATTGGATATATAATGTTTTCTGAACAAAGAATAATGGTGGAAGGCAGAGTGAAAATCTTGAGAGATATAAGTGCAAGAAAAATCAGGCTGACATCAAAAATGGATAAAAATTTGGTTCGCCTGGAAAGGAGGGAACATGAAGGGTAGTAGTAAAAGGAAATTATGTTTGAAGAGTAGGCTGGAGTCAGATCCTGGAGGGTTTAAAATGATAAGCTAAGAAGTTTTATTTACTAGACAAAACCTCTGATGGCTGTTGAATGGAAAAGCAAAATTCCAGAACTGATATTTAGCAATGGATCTGAAAGCCCTGTAGAAGTTGGACTAGAGAGAGAGACCCATTAAAGGGAGGTAAACTGTTAACAGATCCTGAAGTTCTCAGGAAAGAGAATTTTATTCTGAAGTACAGTAGTGACAGTGTCCATGAAGAGAAGGATTCATGAATCATGTACAGAGAGAAGAGAAGAAGAATCAGCAGGGCTAAATCCAGAACACTGACAACACCAAGTGCTGACGAGGATGTGGATAAACAGAAACTCTTATTCATTGCTGTTGGGAATGCAAAAGAGTACAGCCCCTTTGGAAGACAATTTGGCAGCTTCTTACAAAATCAAAAAAAAAAAAAAAAAAAAAACCAAAAACACTTTTATCATATGATCCAGCAATCACACTCCTTGGTATTTACCTAAAGGAGTTAAAAATGTATGTCCACACAAAAACCTGCACACAGATGTTTATAGCAGCTTTATTTATGATTGCCAAAACTTGGAAGCAACCAAGCTGCCCTTCAGTAGGTAAATGGATAAATAAACTGTGGTCCATCAAGACAACAGAACATTATCCAGTGCTAAAAGGAATCAAACTATCAAACTGTGAATAGACATAAAGAAAACTTAAATGCCCATTACTAAGTGAAAGAAGTCACCCTGAAAAGGCTTCATACTGTATGATTCCAAGTATATGACATTCTGGAAAAGGCAAAACTATGGAGTCAGTAAAAATTCAATGGTTACCAGGGGTGGGTATGGGTGGGGGGATGAATGGAGAAACACAGAGAGATTTTTAGGGCAATGAAAACTACTCTGTATGATACTCTAATGGTAGATACATGTCACTATATATTTGTCCAAACCCGTAAACTGTACAACACCAAGAATGAACTCTAAACTGTGGATTTGGGGCGATAATGATGTGTCAGTGCCGGTTCATCAATTGTAGCCAATGTATCATCACTGTGGTGGAGTATACTGATAACGGGAGAGGCTCTGCACGTGCTGGGGCAGGGGCAATGTGGGAAATCTTGGTACCGTCCCCTCGATTTTGATGTAAACCTAAAACTGCTCTAAAAAAGTAAGGTTTGTTTTGAAAAAAAATCAACAGAACTCAGCAAATTTCTGAAAGTGAGAAGTTAGGGATGTGTAAGGTCAAGGTATTAAAAAGCTCAGAGTGAATTTCCAATCACTGAAGTGGAAAAACAGTGATAGTGGAGTGTAAATATATTAACAAGGTGCTAAAATATTCATTACAAAGGTGGAAAGTATCTTCACTGTCAACAACTCCTAGTAGCAAGAACCAAGGGAAGATGGTACAGGTTGATGGTGGGAATGTCAAGAGTAACACTGGCGACACTACAGGAGATTTTGAAACAAAGGAGAAGAGTAAAAGAGAAAGGAATGGCAATTATGATCCCATGTTATGAGCCATAGAGCTGTAGACAAGTTACAGAACTTCTACAAATCTCAGTTTTCTCATCCTTTAAACTTGAGAAAATAAAACCAGTTTGCAGTTGCCAGATAAGGAAAATCTTATCTCACCCTGTCGATCCCATCTTGGACCTAAGACCATATCTGCTATTGCACATTATTTCCTAGGAAGGCGGAAAGATAGCTGAAAGTACCAGCCTCACATTATTTTTATTCCCATTATCATCTTTGCAATTTTTTTACAAGGATAAAAGAAAATGTACAAGCCATAGACTTATAAGTCATCTTTAATTGTATCCAAAGGTACAAGCATATAGAGCAGATTCCAATACGTACAAATAAATTTCAGAGCCCTTATATGTGTTGACTTGCTATCAGGGAGCTCTACTTCATGCTTTATTGAAAGGGAATGGAAAACCATCTGTTACCAGCACATTAGCCTGTCACCTTAGCTTCCCTGAGTGAGCCGATTGGGGTGGACCATTTCAATACTAGCACCTTCTTGCTATTGAAAAAATCCCTCCCACTTACTCTGACAATTTTTCATCTTTGACTTATACTGCAATTTCCTCCTTATTCTCCCCCAACCCTGGTCTCTACCATTCTCCCCTGCAATCAGTCTGAAGTGTCTTGGAAAAAAATAGTTTTCCTCCCTAATGCTTATCTGTGTCTGCTTTAAGTTCCATGTCTGGCTTCTCAGTGATTTTCAAATTCCCATCTCACCTTGAAATAACTCTCTTAGTTGCTCCTAACCCATATCGCTTCTCCCACTCTGCTCAAGTATTTGTTTCAACAACTCTTTTTCACTTAGCTGACTTTCTCCATTCTCACTGTAATCATGGCACTACATACAAAGTGTAAACTTCTGTTTACAGCATCCCTCTGTCTGTTCACTCAGTCTTATTTAAATCTTCAAATATTCAAAGCTTTTAGCTAATAACCCCTAAAAGCTTTGTAAGAAACAACTTAAAACTGTTCATTTTCATTTGACATCCATCAGCAGAGCTTCCATTTGGTTTGC